>NW_026267660.1:177075-184766 GCF_000697945.3 Frankliniella occidentalis
CAACACATTTTGCGGCTCTGGTATTTAGACCATATTTTATGCGGAGCCGTCTTCTGATTATTACTTTGCAGATGTTTTCTTTATCCATTCCTTAAGCTGCTCGAGCACTTTTTAAACATATTCCTTCAAAGCTGTGTGTGAGAGAAATACAGTCAAACTGAATGATGAAAACGAGTGTGGAGATAGAGGAATGGAAAGAACAGGGAAGGGAGATACTTGGTAGGCCGGTCTCAGCGCCCTGTGTGTTGCAAGGAGTGTCACCGCACGCTGGCCGGCTCCGGCGAGCACCGTGCCGAGCAGCCCCGCAGATACGGACATGGCTACGAGTACCGGGAACACCGGGTAAAGCAACAGCTGATCCCTCCTTCGCCCCGTTGGCCCCGGTCGGTGGGGACCACCGGGCGGCAGGGCTCGACACGGCTTTGTGCTAGCAGGCGACCGCATCGGTCGAGAGTCAGGCATTTGCTACTGGCTTCACTTTATACATTTGCTCAGTAAATCATGGCTTCTATCCTCGTGTCTGTCGTTGGACTCAACCGTAGGACGAGATTGTAGTTCTTGGCTTCATCTTCCCATCCTTCCTCAAACTGAGAGGCAGCCGCTGACTAGGAAGAACTGACACTCATGATGCCGAACTTCGAGGACTTAAATAACACTTGACCAATATCCATCGCAACATACATCACCATACGTACTTTCACCCTTCCTAAACCTTTAACACTCTGCCATTCATAGTACCGATGAGTATCCTTCTTCTTCCTCCATTCGCTGCTGCTTTCTGTCGCTAGCGCCTGTGAGCAGCTCATAGGCAGACCCGCAACGCACGCATGTCGTGCTCGGTGGCCTACCCAACGATCCGCAGGCGCTATGAGCAGCCCCGGCATGCAAGATTTCTTTCTTTTCTGTTAACATCGTAATAGTAATGACAGCTTGCGTCATTTTACAATTATTTCCTTAGCGTAATAGTACACCTGATGTATTTACATTTACTGCTTGGACATTTCAAAGACGTTGTATCATAGTCTGTAATTTTCTACATTTTATATAAAATAATCCGTTCAGCAAAGTTTTAATAGTTTGACATGAGAAATGCTTTTACTTGGTAGTTAAACATTTATTTGATAAATACAAGCGCCACCTGCTGATTTTAACCGTGTCCCGCTTCCTTCCTTAGGGCGTTGACGTGGAGGAAGAGTTCGCGGCGCTCGCGAATAAGGACATCGCTCAGCTATGCGCTGAGAACATCATGCTCTGGCAGAAGTTTCTGGACGCTTTCACCCTAAAGGAACCTGTTCACCAGCACCTGTCCAAAGTTCACCACCAGCTGAGGGTAAGAAACTCTCAACGATCACGGCCTCAACGACTCACTCCAGGGTTGTGTCAGGGTGCACGCTAAAGCTCGAAACGCCCCTGCCCCTCCCCTTCGCAGGTTCGGCGGTTCGCCGAGGCATTCTTCGTGCTGGACAACCCCCGGCACTCGGCGGCGGGCTGCTACGACGCCAACTACCAAAACTACCTGGCGGTGAGCGAGATGGCGCGCCGGTCGCGCTACCTGGCGTCGCTGCCGCCGCTGCCCATCCAGTGCGTGGAGACCGACGGTGACATCGCCACGCTCCCCATCATCTTCGAGGACCAGTACCAGGAGGTGGACGAGTTCGCAAGGCGGCGCAGCGCGGCGGGCCTGAGCGGCCTCGGGCGCGGAGGTGAGTTTGTCCGCGCGGTGCGGGTGCGATTGCGGAGCCCACCCTGGCCGCGGTGCTGACGGTCGTGTTCTTGCAGACGAGAGCAAGCAGCCGGTGCGGGCCGGCCACGGCGCTGCGCCGCTCGCCAGCCACGACGACTGCAGCTGCGGCATCTCCGCCATCCTGGAGTCCAGGGCCAACAAGCGGTCGGGCTCCACGACCACCACCCTAGCGAGCAACAGCACGCAGTCCACGGGTGAGTGGCGCGGCGACCTGCCGGGCTGATCTTGGTCGGAGCTGCACCCTGTCCTAACCTACGAATTGTACAGCAGATCTGGTGGGCGTGGGCGAGCAGTCCGAGCTGCAGGACGACAACGTGATCAAGGCGACGCTCACCCTGCAGCCGCACCGCGGCCAGGGTGGGCACGGCCAGCCCCCGGACCAGACGGCCACCCTGCCGGTGCGAGGCGCGACGGCCAACGCCCGCAGCGCGCGCCACAGCAAGTCTCTGGACCAGCTGCGGTCCCTGCAGGCCAACGGCGTGGCCAACGGCACGGCCAACGGCGCCCCATCAAGGCACGGACAGGTGAGCAGTGAGCACCGAGAGAACGACGGTAGGTGACTTTCGTGGGGGGCTGGAGGACTTGGTGTTCTGACGACGCGCGTCGCCCTATCCGCAGGGTCGCTCGGGGACTAGCCACGGCCACAAGACCGAGGCGTGGGCCTCGGAGCCCGTGGTCGACGTGGACGTCCCGGGCTCCAAGAGCAGCGAGTGCCTGGCCGGGCTGGGCGGAGGCCTGGGGATGGACAATGGGCTCCCGCCTCCACCACCTCGATTCCGCGCCACCTCCAACGACCAGGACGGCGGCGGGTCGTCCACCGAGTCCATCAGCGACTCGCCTCCGCAAGCGCCCCTCGTTCGGCTCAGCAACGGCACATACCGCCGCCTGGAGACGAGTGCCAGCGTGCCTTACGACTTGAGCGGACAGGGCGGGCACCAGGTCGCGGTGCCGGAGTCACCTCTGCCCGACGACCTGCCTGGGCTGCCGCCCTCGCGCAGCACCGTGTCCCTGCCCGGCGCCCTTGCGGACGAGGGACTGGGGCTGGGCGTCCTGCAGGACGAGTTGACTGCTGCTCTGCACGGCTTCCACATTGACGAGGACTGCAGGCCGCTCCCGCTGCCACCGCGGCGCGCCGCCAGCTGTGAATCCATGCCCAACCTCACAGACATGATCCGCGACCCGGAGAGCAACCTACTCTTGCCGCCGAGCGACCCGGTCTCACCCACCTCCCCGATTATCAACGGCAAAGTGTAAGTGTGCCCCCTCCCCTTTTCCGCTCACACTGACCTACTGATTGAACGCTTGAGCTTATCTTTTGTATTTTTCAGGCCCGCAGACAGATCGTCGTCCTCGGTGTCGCTGTCGGTGAACGGCGAGGGCGACCGGGAAGGCGACGGTGACGTGACGTCGGAGCAGAGCGGCTGGGTGTCACACTCCTCGCGCCGGTCCTCGCGCGACGCCTCCAGCGGCCAGCTCAGCCCCGACACGGACCGCGAGATGGCCGTGGTGAGCTTGCAGGCCATGTCGCGGGTCAGGGCAGCTCCCGCCGTCGGGGCGGCGAGTCGTCTGGCGGGACGGCGCGCCGAGGCCCCGGCCAGGGAGGTCAGCGGGGAGCTCCTGCGCGCTAGACTCAAGGAGCTGGCGCAGGTGTCGCGCGTCCGGCACCGGGGCCCCTTGCCACTGCCCGACGTGGCCCCTGAGCAGGCCGGCCAGACGGTGCCGGACCTCGTCGCCAAGAACCTGCCGGAGCAGCACACCATGTTCCCCTTCCCGGACCTGGTGTCCAGCAACAGCCCGCTGCTTCCGCCGGTGTGGTTCGCGAACCCCACCTCCTCGGGGGATCCACCTCCACCCGCGCCCGGGAGCGTGTCACCACCCTCACCCGCCCCCGGGAGATCGCTCCGACCCGCTCCCATTGCCGTCATTGAACCCGCCTTCGATGACGAGGAGCTCCAGCTGCCGCCGCCGTCCATGTTCAGCGATGACCCGCCGCCCCCTGAGCCCTTCCGTGACGTGGCGCTCGCGGCTGAGTCCTCGAGCAGCGCCCTCCCTCCGCCCAACCTCGTCGACATCCCTCCGCCGTCGCCGCCCCTGCCTGCCGTCCCGCCGTCCACCCTGTCCCGGCGGTCCTCTACAGGCGTGGGTGCCAAAATGTCGCCGTCCTTGTCGTCGCCCGCGCTCCCTGTTGAGACCCTGTCGCCCGGCCCTTGCAGCCCGCTCGGGGACATCCGGGGCGAAACGCCCCCCAGGAGCCACTCGCAGCGTGTGTCGCCGTCCATGGGGGTCCGCGCCAAGCTCACGGCCTCGGCCTCGGGCTCCCTGTCGGGGTCGGGGTCAGGCTCCAAGTCGCTGCTGCTGCGCCGGCTGTCCCCCAGGCCGGCGGTCAGGCATGCCCACGACCAGGGCGACCAGCCCCAGGGCGAGAGGCCCGTCCCGGCCAAGAGGCACAAGATCCCCGCGCCCCTGACCCTGGAGCCAGGCGCCGGCCCTGCCGACGGCATGTACCACACGCTGCCCACCCCAGGCCGCGCGGCACACGGCCAGGCCCGCGGCACCTGCATCGACAAGCGGCCTTGGCGTCGGCCGATACCCATCACCAGCGGGGTGGACCCGCCATCGCCCGCCCTCACGTCCACCCCAGCGTCCACCCCGGCCTCCAAGCACAAGACCAAGTGAGTGCGCGCTTGACCATCCCGAGTGCCCGATCGTGCCTGTAGGCCAACTGTTTAGTTGTTGACACTGCTCTTTCTTTTCAGAGTGAAACGGGAGATCCAGTCCGGTAACTACAAATTCCAGAAGCTCTCCAGCCAGAGCACTAGCAGTAGCGCGAGCAACAGCAGCAGCACGAGCAGCAGCAGCAGTCACGCTAGCAGGAAGACGGAGCTCACCATGCTGGCTGTGCAGGCCACAGTTCAGCCCGAACCGACGCCCGCTCCTCAGGCTGAAGAGCCTCAGGACCTGCAGGACCAAGACCAGCAGCTCATCCTCTCCGGTTCCGACTACGAGGCTATCGTGAGCTTCGCCAAGGCCAAGGAAGAGTTCAAGAGGCAGATGAACTTCTCCGGTATGATTTACAGGTATGTTATTGTGCAAACCAGATGTTTTCGACGCGTGGCTAGCTGGAATAACGATGTCACTAAGGCTCTCTCTTTTTTCCCTTCAGTGACTTCGCCACGCTGGCCTCGACGCTGCCGTACTTCTACATGAGCGACTCGTGCCGCCTCTACTCGCCGTCCGGGCTCCACCTCGTGGTGTGCGTCCACGGCCTGAGCGGCAACTCGTACGATCTGCGGCTCGTCAAGGCCTTTCTAGAGCTGGGCCTCCCGGGCTCGAACCTCGAGTTCATCATGTCGGAGAGGAACTCGGTACGTGTCGGCTCTGGCCGTGGAAGCCGGGGAATACCCTCCCGTCGCACTCGCCTGCCATGGGGTTGCCTACCCGTGGCACGGCAGGCGCTCGTCAAGTCCAGATCTTTGGAGACCCGGATTTTATGACTTATTTCCTCCCCCGGCCCGCAGTGCGACACGCAGACCGACTTCGACACGATGGGCGACCGGCTTGTGACAGAGATCCTGTACTACGTGGACACGGTGGGGCTGAACCCGTCGCGCATCAGCTTCGTGGGCCACTCGCTGGGCAACGTGATCATCCGGGCGGCTCTGGCCAAGCCGCGCATGAAGCCGCTGCTCGGCAGGCTGCACACGTTCCTGTCGCTGGTGGGGCCGCACCTCGGCACCCTCTACAACAGCAGCGGCCTCGTCAACATGGGTACGTACTATACAGTGGGGTCGGCGAATGGCAATGAGGCGCGAAGTCGCAAAAGTCAACTCGGCCTTGGCCTTTTGGTCGCTCGTACCCGCAGGCGTCTGGCTGCTGTCCCGCCTCAAAGGCTCGGACTCCATCGTGCAGCTGTCGTGCCGCGACGCCCCGGACCTGCGGCAGACCTTTATGTACAAGCTGAGCCAGGTGTCCAACCTGCACCTGTTCAAGAACGTGCTGCTGTGCGGCTCCTCGCAGGACCGCTACGTGCCGCTGCACTCGGCCCGCATCGAGCTGTGCAAGGCGGCCGTCAAGGACTCGTCCGTCCAAGGTACGTAGCAAGCAGAGACCCCTGCCCCCTCCGCCTAATCGCTCAGCCCTGGAATGCGCAGAGTGTGCGAATGAGACGCGGGCGTCGTGTTGTGGCGATAAGCGCGACAACAACCTCCCCGCCGGCCGGATGCGAGCCCGGCGGCGCGGGGCGGGGCGGCCACCACACGTCATGCCACGACATTCAATGGAGCGCACTGTTTCGATAATGTTGCAGGAACTGCCTACCGAGAAATGGTCCAAAACATTTTGCATCCCATCATCAACAATCCGGACGTGACTTTTGTCCGGTACGACGTTCACCATTCTTTTAGCGCGCACACCGCCGACGCTCTGATCGGCCGCGCTGCACATATTGCTGTTCTCGACTCAGAGAAATTTTTGGAAAAATTTCTAATGGTGGTTGGACTGAAATATTTTCGATAGGAGACACTTTCGTTAGATACTTTCGTTTATTATTATTTGATACTGAGTTCCCAGTGACTTCTTTTTCTTTAAAAAAAAAGAAAGTACCAATGATGTCTGTTTTAACCATAGTGATATGGTTTGACAAATGATAACATGCTGGGAGTTGCACACTTCGTAGGTGTGCTCCTACAACTTCTATTTTCCTGTGTTGTGTTCCCTTTAGATCTTTATGATCGAATGTATCCATTTCAGGAAACAATATCTGTCTCTCTCTTGTGGTCCACTCAATTTTGCTCAGTTTAAATTTTAGATAGAATAGAAAGTTTCAATTTTTACTGAATTTCAAAATTCATATGTAATTTTGGACTACTAGTTTCATTTCTCCTCACACCATCTCACTTAATTCTCTTCCTCTGTTCAGTGGACCATTTTGTGTGAATGAAGTATTTTTTAATACTATCTCTGTGATCTGAAGTAAATCTTTGTGAACTCTAATGATACTAGCATTTGGTGCTACTGCTTGCTACCAAGCTGTGCCACTTGCAGTTAGGAAGTATCAACTTTCCCCTTTCTAAAAATGCTATCCAGTTTGCAAAGCTGTATTCTTGTGGACCAAAAGCCTATAGCTTGCTTCCACTATCCATAATAATAATGTAAATATCTACTATCTCTCCAACTTTGCTAGCATAGCTGGAATTTTGCATTGTTTACTGTGCTCCATTTTTTATATCGGCCTATTGATTTTAAAAATCTAGTAGCAGAAATTCTGTTGACCAAAGCCATAATGATTCAGTCCCCCTTTGCATTCTGGTGATTAAATTTTCTAGACTCATTCTGGTCAGAAATTTTTAGTTCCAGAGGTCATTTTTAAATTGTTTGAATAAAGTACAAACTATCTTACCATAAATGCCAAAGTTATTGCTCAAATGGATCCCATAAATTAACTTTATCTTTACAAACCTCCATGCTGGTTAGGGCTTCTAATTTTTAACGTTTAGAATGAGTCAAGACAAAACTTACAAAAAACATATGACTCTTTGTTTTTCAACACCACCATTTATTTCCTCTCTAACTTTTATGGTCCATTCCCAAGAAATGTAATTTTGTCTTCCTCCTCATTCCTAAATTATTTTCTTTTGAAGCCTTTAATTTACAGTGATAAAAAATATCTTTAGCAACATTGTGTGTGATACATGTAAAACTGCCAAAAATGTAATTGCATAAAACAAACTGAAAATCTAGCAAGTAGTGTGGTACATTTTACAAATCTGCAGTTATATTCGACTTATTCCTCTTATGTTGTCTTCTGGTTTAAAAATTGTCTTCTCAAACATCTTCCTCTTGTAATCGTGTGTTCTTCCCCAGCACCTATTAATTTTTCCATTTAAAAGAACCTCCATAAATTTTTTGAAGTTTTACCTTTAGATTTATGTTGTAGTTGTGGGAACTA
>NW_026267661.1:0-4543 GCF_000697945.3 Frankliniella occidentalis
CAAATTTTTGATTTTTTTTTAATTTTCTCGAAAAGTTTTCCTAATTTTCTTTTTCCTGAAGGCGGCCGGCCAGCTGGAGGCCCTGCTGGAGCAGTGCCGCAGCGAGCAGGCTCTGCAGGCCCTCGCCCTGCTGACGGGCGACGCCTGGGAGCTTACGCTGCGCGCCAGGACCACGCTGCTGACGGGGACGGTCAGGAACGACGCCGCCGACCCCGTCGTCAAGGCGCTGTGGGTCGCGCTGGCGGCCAGGGGCGCCCTCGTCGCGCTGACGGCGCCGGCCCCCGCACCACCCGCCGCCGCCGCCGTCACCGGAGCAGCCCGGGCCAACCCCGACGAGCTCGACGCCCACGAGGCCAGCGCCAGTGGGCCCGACGACAAGCTGCTGGAGAAGCGGGATGCCCTGCTAGCCGCGAGAGGGGTGAGTGTACGTGGGTCGCCTCCCGGGCCGTGCGCGCGCGCGTGTGTATTTTTAAAATTTCACCCCCACCCCCTTTCCCCTCCCCTATAACAAATAACGAAAATTCTATAACGGCCGAAAAATTGTGTATAACTCTAAAAAGTTCTTTAAACAGCCAAGTTTTGGCAGTTCGTTTGCACTATAAATAACCCTTCGTGGGCTTTGCGTTCTGCCGCAGGTGAGACGCCTGGTCAAGGTGGTGTGCTCCCGGGACCCCGCCTGGACGCTGATGCTGCTGGAGCGGGCGGGGCCCTCCGTCGAGGAGCTCGGCATGACGTTCCCCCTTGAGGAGCACCTGCGCGCGGCGCACGCCATGCCGCAGCTGCGGAAGCTCTTCATCTGGGGCGACTTCATGAAGATCGAGGCGCAGCCCCCCGTGCTGCCCCCGCTGCCGCCCGCCCACGGCCTGCGCTGGCTGAAGGCGTGGTCCCTCCCCCGGCCGACCCTGCAGTCGCTGCTCCAGGCGCACGCCCACTCCCTGGAGGAGCTGCACCTCATGGTGGGCCCCGCCGCCCCCGCCGACAGGCCGCAGCTCGCGGCGCGGATCTGGCCCGTCGTGTGCTCGGACCTCGACACCCTGCTGGGCTGGTGCGGCCTGCGCGCGCTGCGGAGGCTCGTCCTGCGCAGGAAGGGCTACTGGCACACCACGGCCGACTGCCTCCTGCAGCGCCAGGCTGTCAGGAGCGCACTGCCCGGCGTCGAGGTGCTCTGCTGCGACTGCGGCGATGCGTGCGGCGAGGGAAACGGCCTGTTCAGTCTGTCTCCCATTTAAAGGCGATTCAATTGTCTGATTTTTGATTTTCTAGCATCTATGCCTTTATTCAAACGATAGAAGCTTTACTAAAATTATTGCCTCATTGTCCTGTAAAAGTGCGTCAACAACAAAGATACGTAAGTTATAGTACGTATCCCTGTCTTATGCTTCTGTTACTCAATGACCCGGTACACATTCTAAAAAATGTCCACCTTTCTCTTTCACTTATTTGTGATAAGTGTTGTACTTTATGTATGCGTTCAATACTCAATTTGTATTTCTACTTTCTGCGCTGTCTGTTGCTCGTGATTTGTTTTAACGCTGCCTATTGTACGTCTATTAAAACAAGCGCTTTGTCAAAATCAGTGCGCCCCCTCCCTTTTTATTTGGTTTAAATACACATGTACCTAGTTTATTTGCAATCTTATTTTTTTATATTTTTTTTTTCAACCTACCATCCAGGTGTAAACGAAGGAATAGTGAGGGGGGGGGAGGTAATTAGCCATTACGAAAATTATCAGGCGCAGCCAGTTTTGGCCTGCATTTATTGGATCACAGGAGCGAATGGTGGTTACCATTATCACATTGTAGAATACTGAATATATATCTGGCCGCCTGCCCAACGCCTTCGCAGAAAACAGAGAGCGTCGATATAATTAACCTTTACGGAATTTAACTCAGCATTAAAACGAAACTGGGTGCCTGGAACGGAGCGCGCTCCATCCGAGCGGGCTGATTTTGTTTACGAGAGACAGCTGGATTCATAGATAATATCATTGTTACTGATTTGCAAAGGTATACGGCCCAATGAGTGTGAGAGCTAGGGAGGCCTGCTGCGCATACAGGATGGGCGATTCGCCCAGGGCGAATGGGAAAGTCGATGCCGCCGGGCGAGGGGGGGGAGGGGTGGGGCCAGACGGCTGAGGAGTCCTCAGTGAGAACAAGGAAGGAAGGGCACAGTCCGTCCGAGTCAGGCGCCAGCTCAGCACTCAGCACCTCTACCTTCAACTCCAGCCAGCAGGGGTCAGTCAGCTGCTCGTGTGCCGTGGTGCGAGGACGTCTCGCGGAACGCGTTTGCTCCCCGTCGCCGTGCTCGCTACCAGCGAGGACGCCCGGGGTGCCACCGCCTCCACGAACGTGAACGACGGCGAGCTCGTCCCGAGAGGAGTGCCAGGTACGTACGAGCGCAGGCGTCTGCAGCCGGACACAGTAGCCGATATGGCGGAGCACAGCGTTGCATATTTATTTAGATCTTGGTTAATTTTTCATTTTTTCTCGCTTCTCTTCACCAGGGACCAGCGAGTACACAAGGACAACGCGCAGCCGCGACGATGGAGCACGCCGGAGACAAGGCTTTCAAGTGTGAAGAGTGCGGCGAGAAATTCGCGTGGAGCGGTAACCTTAAGAGTCACCAGCGGATCCACACGGGAGAGAAGCCCTTCGAGTGCTCTCTCTGCGATAAGAAGTTCACGCAAAGTGGAGGTCTGCAAAGACATGTCCAGATCCACACGGGAAAGAAGCCTTTCGAGTGCACCGAGTGCGACAAAACGTTTGCGGAGAGCTCTTCACTTCGAACACATCTCAGATCCCACACGGGCGAGAAGCCATTCGAGTGTAACTTATGCGACAAGAAATACGCGACGAAAAGTGGCCTGTATATACATATGCGAGTGCACACGGGAGAAAAGCCACACCAGTGCACAGTGTGTGAAAAGAAGTTTGCAAGCAGTGGACAAATGAAAAGTCACTTACGATGCCATCATACAGGGGAGAAGCCCTTCGAGTGCAGCGTGTGCAGTAAGAAATTTGGAACGAGTGGACAATTACGTCTCCATCTTCGTACCCACACAGTTCAGGGAGAGAAACCATTCGAGTGTGCAAAGTGCAAAAAGACATTTTCACGCAGGCCAGCTTTGCGCATACATAGCCGCATCCACACAGGCGAGAAGCCCTATCAGTGTAAAGTCTGCAGTAAAACATTTCGGCACAGTTCAAGTCTGCAGCAGCATAGCCGAACGCACACCGGAGAGAAGCCATATGCGTGTACCTTGTGCGAAAAGAAATTTTCGCGACGTGGGCATCTGAAATCACATCATAGAACTCACACTGGAGAGAAGCCCTTCGAGTGCACGGTCTGCGGCAAGAAATTGGGGAGCGATAGTGATCTGAAAAGCCATCTTCGCACCCACACGGGCGAGAAGCCGTTCGAGTGTACGCTCTGCGACAAGAGGTTTGCGAATACTGGTGGTTTGCGTGCTCACCTTGTCAGCGCCCACACAGGAGAAGTGCGTTACAAATATGAATGCTCCGTATGCAACAAGAAGTGTCGGACCAATTGGAATCTCCGCATGCACATGCGCACACACACGGGAGAGAAGCCCTTCGAGTGCGCCCTGTGCCGCAAGAGATTCAGGCAAGAGTCGTATCTCCGCAACCATCTCCATATTCATACAGGGGAGTTCAAGTGCACGGAGTGCGACGTCAAGTGTGTGAGCGCCAGCCATCTGCGGCACCATCTCCGAACTCACTCGGGAGAGAAGCCCTTCGAGTGCGCCGTGTGCCGCAAGAAGTTTGCGCAAAGTGGTGGGCTGAGCCGGCATCTTCGCACCCACACGGGGGAGAAGCCGTACCAGTGCACCGAGTGCGACAAGGCATTCGCGGGCCGGAGCAACATGACGGCCCATCTTCGGAGGCATTCTTTATAAGACACCGGGCCGTGGTTTTTGGTGCGCCCTTCAAATGTGTACAATTTTGACATTTGTCCCTTTGTCAGTGTTATTTATTATACGATCAAATTATTGTATTTGAAATCATTAAACTTATACTTCAACCAGTAGCACGCGCGTTCTGCATTAGAGAGGGAGGGAGGGGAGGGAGGGAGGGAGTGCTGGTAGCTGGCCATGGGTGGCCCGGGGTGGCCTGCGAGGGGTCCTTCTCTCAATAAAATCAGTGTACACTGTACATCCTTCCAAAAAAATCACGAAAAAAACAGGAAAAAATCATGAAAAATCATGAAAAAATCTGAAAAA
Organism: Frankliniella occidentalis; assembly: GCF_000697945.3. NCBI lineage: Eukaryota > Metazoa > Arthropoda > Insecta > Thysanoptera > Thripidae > Frankliniella > Frankliniella occidentalis. Next base: position 4,241 of record NW_026267661.1, read on the forward strand.
AATCAACAAACAGTCAGAAAAAATCACAAAAAATCATGGAGAACGGAAAAATCGGTGTAGTAATTGTGAAGGACTCCTCGGTGTCCTGCCACACCGGCGCCTCGGGTGGCTCCCTCGTAGCCCGATGACGTTTGATGACCCGGGGGGTTGGGTTATGAGGAAGTGCTCGCATGCCGGCCTGCGGGGCAGCAATGTGCGGGCACGACCGCCATAGACTTGGTACCGAACGGACTCCGAAAGGAACAGTGCTCGGTCTTTCTAGGGGTCACGCTGAGTGCTGGCGGCGCCGCGCTGGGGGCGCGG
>NW_026267661.1:13238-16753 GCF_000697945.3 Frankliniella occidentalis
AAAATATGATTTAATTTTTTTTTCTCTGCTACAGGAAGCAGGTCTGGTGAAAGTGAAGCAGAATCTATCCACCCTGAGGACGGTTTTGTCCAAGAAGTGCAAGTCATTTGCCCGGGCAGTTGTCACCACTGTTCCTCCCCTGCCTAAGCTGCTTGCACCGAAGGGAGGAGATGAGGATTATCGCCACCTGTGGACCACCTTCAACGATGAGCTGCTGCAGCTCAGCTCACCCAGGTTCTTTGTGCTTGATGTGCAGGAGTTCTTTATGAAGGATGGGCTATTGCAGGAGGATCTGTTTGAGAGGTAAGCAGCAGTTCAGATTAAAGGGGTTAAAAAAGAGGAAAAAAACACAGACTGTAAAATTATAAGTTTCGACCGTTTCTAATTTTCTTTCCTGTCTCTCTTTTTTGTTCAGTTTCATGGGCCATGGTGCCAAGAGGCGCAAGGACAGATTGCACATTAATCATAATGGGATGAATGCCATCGAAGAAGCTCTGAGGACTGTTCCACCATTTCAACGTACTGCCAAGAACAATTTGTAATTTGTAATATTTTGTATCCTTTCCTGTTGGGAGGAGCACGTTAAGGTCCTACAGATTTGTTATTATCATCTTTTTGTATCAAAAAAGAAATGTTCCTGTTTTAATTATTATGAACTTGCAATTACTTTTTATGTTTTCCTGTGATTTTCACCTTGGATCTGTTTAGCTACCCAGGGTTCAATTTATGATTTTTTTATTGTTATTGATTATTCTGAACTTGCTTTTTTGCATCTACTGTGATTTTAATCTTGCATCTCGTTATCTATACAAAGCGTTGTCGACATTTGGTATTGCACACTTAATTGAAACTTATGATACTCGCGTCTGTATTTCTTGTTTTATTTTTATATTGACTCAAGTTGCCAGTATCTTTACTTCAACTTGTTAACATTAATTGTAACTAGCTTGTGATTGTATCTTAATATATAAACTGTCTAGAAATGTTGTTATTTTGACTGATTTGATTTTTTGAATATACCTTTATTTTATCTGATTGCAATCTTATGATTTCCCTCTACCCAACCAATGCACCCACATGCACCCATAAAAATAAAAGGAGATGTGAAACACAAAATTAATAATGGTCTAAAGGTACACACTTGATTCTTAAATTAAATTGTGTCACTCTTATACTGGTAGGACCGTTCAGAAAGTGCGTCCGCCATTCTTCACTGTAACGGAACTGCCACATTCAGCCATTGCGAGCCCCCGGCGCGCCTGATGGGTAGGCAACACCTCGCCTGCCGCGCATGCGTGTACCGCGGGCTGGCCCACCCAAAGTCTCCCAGGCGCTCAGCTCCCGTGATGAACCGAATGAATCCGAGGGAAACGGACGTATATTTTCCGGAAGACGCCAAGACGCCCAAGCAGAACAAGTAGTAAACACTCTTCTCCGGTTTTCTGTTACGTCTCTTTGGTGTAAGCGTGGCCTAACTTACACGGCGCGCGTAGCAGCGCCGACAACGGTACTTAACGATGTGGAGGCTTTCTTGCCCACTTGCACTAGAACACCAACACCTCAAGGCGCTGGCGGCCGGCGTGCCCGTGCTCGCGACCCTGGTGTGCGACCTGCTGCCCGGCCTGCACGCCGTGGCCGGGTGCGGCGCGCTGAGGGACGCGTCCATCCACGTGCGGCCCTTCCGGCGTGAGTCCGCCGTCCGGGACGCCGCCGACTTCCTCCTCCGCGCCCACAAGCTGACCGTCGTCGACCTGGTGTTCTCCGAGACGGGGCCGCGTGCCTTCGGCGTGGACCTGCTCGCGGCCGCGGCCTCGGGCGAGCGGCCCGCCCTGGAGAGGCTGCCCCCCCTCCGGATGCTGGTCGTCGCCTTCGTGCCGCTGACGGACGAGTTCCTGCTGAGCATCACGCCAGCCACGGCGCCGGCCGTTGGATTTCCAGTGCAGGTTTCTCGGTGCGCTGCGCTAGCTAATCGCCTATTGCATGGTCTTTTCATTTTTACTAAAGTTATCTACAGGCGAAATCGGGGCGCTGTTGCTTTAACAGGTCCGGAGTTAGAGCCGTTTTTCGAGAATTTGAAGATTTTAACAAATTTGCCTACGGACCTACTTCGAGTCGTTCAAACGCAGGTTTTTTCGGTGCGCTAGCTAGTCACCCATTGCAGGGCCTATTCCGATTTGCTAGAGTAATGTACAGGCGAAATTGGAGTGCTGTGTCTCCAATAGAACAAGAGTTAGAGCCGATTTACGTAAAAATTTGTGTCACGGTGTGGCGGAAAGGGGGCTATTCTAGCTCGCCGTGTGTGGTCTGGTGGCCCTGGAAGTTGCGTGCTGGATCGCTGGTCGTTTCGGCTCCCCGTGTCGTAGGTTTGGCTCTGACTTTTGAGGGGGTATTTTTCTTTTTTAAATTTTTTACCCCAGGGGATAGGAACTATCAGGGAATGTTCGGCCCATGAATATAAACTGCCTTGCAAAGCCAGGTCGCTGAGGGATGAATAGTTTTCGAGCAATCAAAGTTCTAAAAATTTCGAACTACGACCCTACTTTGAAACGATATAAAACTGGTTTCCCGATGCGTGAGGTGATCGCCCACTTCGGGATCTGTTTAGTTTTACTAGAGTAATCTACAGGCGAAGTCGGGGCGCTGTAGCTCAAATACTTTCCGAGAAAATTGCGATATTACATATTTTTTTTCGCCATCGGAGCGCCCGTTGGGTAGGCAGCCAATTCGACGCCAGGCTGAAGCAAGTGGCGTGCTCCCGGAAACAGTGAAAATTGGCGTCTTCTGCTCAATACCGATAATTCCTACCCAAATTTATCATAGTATTCTAATCAGAATTTTAGGGTGGCCAGTGTCGTTTTCAGAAAGTCCCTAGTGCCAGTCTCTACCCGAAGGTAAAATTTTCTCGTTTTGGTAAATATTGCCGGTTCTAGTTGGAAGAGGTTAGTTGTGCTCCAGTCTCACTCATTAGTTGGAAGATATTTTTGAAAGCAGAGTAAATGGTGCCCGTTATTTAAACTTGGCTCAGTGTAAGCTTTGTGGAAAAGGTGTTGAATGGGTACACTCTTCCCTTCCATGCAGTATGTTAAATATTGTCATAGGTAATTTGCAAATGGGTGAACACCTTATTGCGCATCTTAGATAGGACATGCAATGCAGGAATGACAATCAAACAATCAATGTGCGTTACAGCTAATTTTTGCAGCTGCTCTATCCACTTCTGTCCTAATAACTGTGGAAAATTTATCTGGGAGATGTGCACAGCCTACAGTACGTTTACAGAGGGATATGTTACATACACTTATTACTTGAGTCCAGTGCCAAATTAGTTAAAGACCATGGTCATTTAGAGTACGGGGGGAGAGGCATGTAAAAGTATGATGTATTATCAAAATTCTTTTTATTTTTATTTTTTATTTGTAATCTAGCTTTGACAGAGAGCATATTACAAGTTAACATACATGACACAATGTACCACTTGAAGCTGGCAAAATCATTGTTGAAAAACTCCTCTATTT
>NW_026267661.1:16803-18163 GCF_000697945.3 Frankliniella occidentalis
TTTTTATTTGTAATCTAGCTTTGACAGAGAGCATATTACAAGTTAATATGATATGATAGAATGTACCATTCATTGAAGCTGGCAAAATCATTGTTGAAAGACTCTTCTATTTCGTTGGGCTAGTAAACACCTCTTCAGCACAGCTCTAAATCTTTTTCCATATTTAATATTCTTGAATTCCTGAGGGAGGTGGTTGAAGAGTCGCCTCTCAATACAATATGGATTCCAGTAACTTTTCCAAATTCATTAAGTTGTCTCTTTCTGTGGAAGTCTTTTTTCTCTCAGAAATAATTACTGTGGTGAATAAAGTATTCTGGTAAAGCTGAAATGCAAAAGATAGCGGGGAATATGAAAGCGGAAAAGCGCTATGCTTCAACATAGGGACTCCCGTTTTCGTGTTCCCTGTATTCTTCTGCATTGCAGCTTTACAGGGCTGCTTTATTGAATTATGATTGTTGAGTAATAAATGAAAGTAAACATTGCGCTAAAAGTACTATTTAATATGATTGCAGGAAAACGGCCAGAAATGTTCTTCACGTGAGCAAAGAAGTCTACGGAGTCATTTTTCCTGAAAGTACAGGTGAGTTGACATAAAGGTTACAATAGCTGGTCCAATTTGTCTCTGTTCAGACTGTATGAGAAGCTCCCTTTGGTGTGCATCAAGGTTGGGTTTTTAATTGTTTTTGTGGCGCCTTGGTTCTTCCCTGATGATTTCAATCCTCCCCCCGTCAAAATGCAGGCTGGCATTGGTTTGAATTGGTTGAGCAGACTCCCCTTTCACTTGCTCCATGTAAATATCATGCAGCCGACTCACTACAGCAGAGTTCTTTTCCTGTAACTTTAGCTTGTTTGCCGTAGGAAGCCAACCCGCACACATATAGTTCGAAAGACCACCACTTAAAACTCAAGTTCCTGTGGACAGGGGTGGTTTCTGACCTAACTAAAGGTAGTTTTGTGGTCCCCTGGTTCACCCCTATCGATTCGACTACTTTTCCGTCGAAATCCGGACCCATCAATTTTCGCTAAAAACACAAAGGCTATAGCCTTTGTAAATTTGGCCAAAAATGAAAAAAATGAAAATCGCTGGAAATGGTTGGGATTGGTCCGACAGCATCCTCTTTCGACATCTCCGTCGAAATTTCACGCCGCCGGGCCATTTTAAGAGAGTTACGCCTGTTTTTCTCGGACCGGCTAGCGCGCCAGATTCAAAAGACCACCCCTTAAAACTCAAGTTTCTCTGAACAGGGGTTGTTTCTGGCGGAACTAAAAGTAGTTTTGTGGTCCCCTGGTTCACCCCTGTCGATTCGACTACTTTTCCGTCGAAATCCGGACCCATCAATTTTCGCTAAAAACACAAAGG
>NW_026267661.1:19583-23276 GCF_000697945.3 Frankliniella occidentalis
CTCCCGAGACGTCCGTGACGTCACTGCTGTAGTGGTGGCAGTCTGCTACTACCTCCACAGTTACCACAGCTTCGAGCTAACTAGGTGTATGAAATCAAGTAAAATGTAGTAGTCATTTTTAATTCTTTATTGTTTTAAATCATTTACATTATAAGAGTAAAGTCTTCCTCAAGTAGCCGGCTTGTTTCTGCTGGTGACTTGTAGCGAATCTGAATACCTGAAAAAAAAGATAAAAATCTAAGTTAACTTCAAAATATCTCAGAGTTCAACTCAAACGTATTCTGGTCCATATGTATCACTATGACGCCAGCTCATTGAATGAAATTTCTGTTACAGGTGGCCAGCATCCAGTCCAGGCACATCCCTTTGGACAAGAACTAGCATCACTTCCTATTTTACTAGGACTGTACCATAGAAATGAAATAAATAGCAGCACTACTGTAAGAGACACTCTAATGATTTGCCTCCATTTCCCTCCAATAAATTAACACACGACTACATATTTTAGGATCAAGTAATGAGCTGTATATATGGAGTGAGCATACAAACAGTAGAGAAATAACAAGAAACCCCCAAAATAGAAACAATACTTAACATAACATGACCACCATAACGTACTGGTATTTTCCAACACAATGGACATTAAAAGTCAAAACTTACCAGATTCATTCCTGTGATCATAAAAGGGTCCATTTCTCATGCTGTGTGCTGCGACGACGACTCAGCATGACAGCTGACGGCTGCTTAGCTGATGTCAAGGGCAGATGCAACTAATAGACGGTCTTCCTGCAACAAGGGTAAAAACAGAATTTTAGTCTACATATCATGGTTACACCGACTCCTCTCTGGACACTCTACAGTTTTAGGGAGCTGCATAACATTAACTTGCCATGCTTCAAAAGCATTGCCTAGGACAAACAATGTCAACTCAACGTCAGACGTTCACAGGTGGAATATATAAATATTCATGCACTTTTAACTCTGTTTTCATATTATTTACTTTACATTTTATAATACATTACACGACTAAAGAGAAAAAGAGCATTCAGTTGGCATGGACTGGAATCCTTCTGTCTTTGAATAGAAAAAAGTGCAAAATCAAAGAGGAGATAAAAACAAGGAGGAAAGAAAACACAAAATTAATTTTGTGTGAATACTGGTACTCGTTCTTTACAGAGACCCTTTCAGTGCTCTGTTGCTGGTTGTAGAATCAACGAGTGTTGTTCTGTCAACATGTGTCACGTTTCTCTGAGAATATATATTATTATTAAACATGTACCATATGAAACTGGATGATGACGAAATTAAAAAGAAGGCTAAAACAGGCGCTATTCTCGGTATTCCCTTCAGGTCACAAGACAAGAGCATTGTTGCAAAAGTCGGCGCTTTCAAAAAGATGCGCGTTCCGTGAAAACCAAAATGAAAATGAATCTACAGTTGGCTGCACAATAGCAGAAGCAACATCGGCAGACGGGACTTAGACTGAAAACTTGTGAAATCTGTTAAGAGTTCTCAAAATTTTGCTATTAGACCAAAACAATCTTCATTGCTCCCAGTAATACTAGCAAACAAACTTTCGAATGGTAGTATTGTCATGTCTGTATGCGCTTCGTGTTCCAAAATGAAGATTCGTTGTGCGGCACGGGTCTATCGACTTAGAACGAAAACCGGCGAATTTTGTTAAGAGTTCTCAAAAAAGTAGTGTCAAACTTGAAAAAAGGTCCATTGTTGGTCACGCCTACAACATTCCCAGTTTCGAATGGTACAAGTATCATAAGTGTACATATTCTGTACTCCGAGCATGAATAGCGTTACGCGTGACATCGCACTGAGATCAATACTCGTTCTTCTACCACTGAGTAGGTGCAGGTGGTGGTAAAGAACGAGTAAAAAAAATGAACCTAAACACATCATAATTAATATTTGTAAGATTTCATGAAAATAAATAAAGTAAAACTTAGCAAAATTGTAAGCCCTCTTTTCTTCCGGTCTTGCTTCATTGTGTCCTCCATTCCCTTTTGCAATCAGAAAGGTTAAAGACATTTGGCGATTTCAGAGGCTTCAAAATTTATTTCTGCTAACTCACTAAACGTGAACAAAACATTACAATCCCACTTGAAAACAATGACCAAACTGGTGCTCTTTTCTTTTTAAAACATACTCACTTTACTTATCAAGTATAATTATTTCCCTCCGTACCTCTGCATCTTTATCCCGGGGAGAGTCATGAACTAGAGCTGTGAGGGAGACGGAATGAGGAGCGGGTTCAACAATTACCCTCAATGGCCTTAGTTACATTCACTGCATCGATCTTAATGAAAAAGATCAAGCAAGTTTCCATTTGACCCCATTTTTGGCTTTCCTTACTGTTCTTTACCAGCCCACTTCCCCTTCTTGGTGGTAAGAAGAACGAGTATTGTTCTCAGTGCAGTGTCACCTTTTAACAGTACTGTTTGTACCTTTATGTAATATATTATTTTCTAATATATTATTAATAACACATAACACCTACAGACATATCATGGTAGAGCCATTGTAGAGCGAAAACGCTGATCTTAATCATTAAAGCAATGAACTTGTTTTCAGGGTTAATGGTGTCATTTGGGCACTATTATTTTGCAAGTTTTCATTCTCTCTAGATCCAACATCTTTAGCTAAACACCAACTACTAACAGCATGATACAAGTGAAACAGAAGATGTTTCAGAAATGCATTTAAATTTGCCTTAGAGAAATGTCAAAAAAAAGTTTGGTACATAGCAGTAAATTCAGAATGAGGTTATGTAAATAAGTTTGCGAATGAGACTTGTCACGTTGGCGTTCTTCCGCACCTACGCACAGACAGAGGTGTCTCTATGACACTACATTGATACATCTGTAATTTACGAAGAAGAACTTAAACAAAATGAAAATAACGACAGTAATTTTCTTACCTCCGCTCACTAACAACAAATGGTGGATCTAGTCTCCCCCTCCCCGTGAGCCGTCCTTCCTTCCTCATTCGCGCTCGCGCAGCTCAGAGGTTCTCAGGGCTGTGATTGGCTATGAAAACCTCCGAGGCAAGCTGCCTCTGCCTCATGAGGACGCCTCACCGTGAGTCGACTCGCCGCTCGAGACTAAATCCACTAACAAATATAAATAAAAAGCCTAACGAACTCTTTCCGTAGTGTTGCACGTAGTATAGTCGTCCCAGCACTTTGGGCTTCGGGTCCCATGAGCGAGCGGCAATCGCGGTGCCGTGGGACCCAAAGACCAAAGCGGGTTGGTCTTCTCTCTCGCTCGCACCACCGGCCTTCCTACGGGAAAAGAGAGACAGAGATAGACCCCCGCGACCTCCTCGGGGGCCCGGAGAGGGCAGGGGGTATCGCCGCTCGGGCGCTGAGGGTAGGCCACCATCTCCACACAGACGCTTGGCGGGCGGGCCTACCCGACGCGCCGCAGGCGTTGTCGTTCGCCTTGTCGCGGATTACGACGTCCCCTGCTTGTGACCGCAAATCCGGTGGCTAGAGTCAGCTTAATCCAACCCGACTATAGAAGATTATTGTTTTTTCGGGCAAGATGATATCCGACGCCCCCCAGAGTGTAAGCAGAAGCCAAGTCCTTGCTCTGCAGATGATCCCTGCTGACAAGCCGGAAGCCCCGGACGCGGGAGACAAGACAGAGACAAGTAGCGTACTGATTGCCCCCCCCCCCC
>NW_026267661.1:28436-28963 GCF_000697945.3 Frankliniella occidentalis
TACCTCTGCCCTAGAGATCGTGTACCCCCGGGGGTACCCCAGCCCTAGGTTCGGTGTACCCCCGGGGCTCGAGGGTGGGGGGGTACAGGTACCCTTGGGCTGATGTACCGGGGGTACTCCAACTCTGGGGGGTATAATCGCTCTGTTACACCGGTGGGCCGCTGACCAACGACGACGAAGTCCCAGATTTCAGATAATGGCTCACGAGAGGAAAAATATTTAAATAAAATAAAATGGTAGCCCAGTGGTTAAGTACACACCTTGCTGCACGCCCTGCCGACGCGCTGCCCGCTTTCTTTTCCGGGGGCAGCAAAAGTGTTTCCGGTATCACAGCAAATTTTTTTTTGTCTGTTTGTCGTTGTTTTATTGTTGTAGTGTTTCCCTCTTTTCCTTTTTTTCTGACGGCCTGCCTTTTCTTGGAAGTAAAGAAAAGAAAAGAAAACAAAGCGACGATAAAAGGAAAAGGGGACAGGAAAAATAAACTGCATTGTTTCCGCATCCCCCATCATCCATCCCTTCTTCCCCCG
>NW_026267661.1:33539-34118 GCF_000697945.3 Frankliniella occidentalis
AAGACCTAGAAACTGGCTGAAAAGGACTCCATGAGAGAGAGAGGGGGGGGGGGACTCGGCAGCAGTGTGAACCGCGGAAGGAAATGGTGCAAGGTGAAAGGAGGGTTGGGTTGGGGAGGGAGGGCGGGACTCTTGCTGTTAAGCTCCGTGTGGACGATGAGGGACGAAATTATATTCCTACAGCAGAGAGGGGGTTGGAGGTGGAGGACGGAGGGTTGGAGGTGGTATTAATTTCTTTCAGATTGCGCCACCGTTCTCCGTTCGTTGGCCGGCCGGTTGGCGGCGCGCTGTCTTCCCCGTACAATGAGAACACCTCCTCCCCCCCTCCGTTTCCTCCTCTTCTGTCCGCGAGGGGGTTTTTGGTACATGCTTGGTGGTGTTCGGATAAAAAATTTCATCCACCGCTGCTGTATCCCGTCGGTGAACCGACGGACGCGTGGGCGGCGGCTGAGAGCGGCGTGAGACAGCTGGCAGGCCTGCTTACCGACAAAGGGCCCTCCTCCCCTTCCCCTCCCCTCCCCTCCCCTGCTAATCCGAAGCGCGCTGCTTGTGGCGTGAGGCTGCGCGGAGCTGGCGAAG
>NW_026267661.1:34168-34841 GCF_000697945.3 Frankliniella occidentalis
AACTTGAACTTCAGGTCGGCCCTCAGGCCGTACAACAAAAGGCGAAAAATCTTGCCTTCAGCTTCGACGTAGAGTGGCTCGTCCCATGAGGGCAAAAAAAATATTCTAAGTCTGTAAGAAATATTTTGTTCACGCAACACACACTTATTTGCGGGTTCTGGAGTATACGTTTAATCATTTAGAACACAATGTTTTCGTACAAAAAAAAAAAAACATTCCAAAAAACAAGATGTCAAATTGTACACATCTTTTCGAGCACACCATAAACCACAGGTCATAATAACCATAAGAATAAATGCCTTCGAAGGTGACGCCGTCGCCTCCGAGCACCACTACTTCCTCTCTCCGGTGTGGACCCGGAGATGGAGGCGCAACTCTGCTCCTGTCTTGAACCCCTTGCTGCACACGGTGCACTCGTAGGGCTTCTCCCCGGTGTGGGTACGGACATGCGTTCGCAGACCTCCAGGTTGCGTGAACTTCTTCTCGCAGACTGAACACTCGTACGGCTTTTCTCCCGTGTGGATCCGCTGGTGAAGCTGAAGGTAACTGCTCTTCACAAACTTCTTGCCGCACACTGGACACTCGAAGGGCTTCTCTCCCGTGTGTGTTCGGAGGTGAACGAGCAGGTTGCCACCGGTCGAGAACGCCTTGCCGCACACTTCACACTCGAAGG
>NW_026267661.1:39521-40463 GCF_000697945.3 Frankliniella occidentalis
CGTGTATGTGTGTATCGCATTATCGTGCCGACGTCCTGGAAATAATCTCCTCACTCGACACACATGAGCCCTCAAACGCGGAGCTGCTGCAGCTGCTGTAATAAAATAATAATAATAAAAGTACTACAGAGCCAAAAGTTGACCGTGGTAAGTATTCCAGAGCCTCGATCGTGACGGTACACAGAATGATCCAGGAGTACTAGGGACCATCCAGAGAGTACGTCCGATTTTTCCAAGATTCGTTCAGCGAATAAGGGAAATGAGCGCCTGCGACGCTCAAGGTAGGCCAGCCCGCAGAACACACATGCACTACATACGAGAAGTTGCCTACCCACCAGGCGCTCCGAGTGCCAGCACAGGATGAACTTGGCAGTTTTGCAACAGCGAATCACAGACGTACTTTGTGGATGATCCCTTATTGAGAGTTTTACTCGTAACCTCTTGTCGAACATTTCGCTGCGAAGTGAAAATAACGTTTCGAGGCGTTGCGAGACGGGAAGCGTTCCGTTTGCACAGCAGCAGCGGAAGCGAAAGCGCGCGGCTCGTCCGGCTCTGTGTCGAACAGCAGGCGGTACAAGAAGAAGCCCCTGCGGCCACCGCCGCGCCGCCCGCTGCTGCTGCTGCTGTGAAGGTTTAATTGGAGCGATTTGCCTCCGACTAAAAGGTGCGTAAGGATCGGGGGGCCGGGGCGGCCGGAGAAAGCAGCAGCAGCAGCAGCAAAGGGACCAAACGGGGCGGGCGGCAAACTAAGATTTATGGAGCAATATACAAAACGCTGCTGTTAGCGATCCGAGGGGAAGATAAACTCAACTCGCCCCAATTATTCACAGTTCACCCCCCCCCCTCTCCCCCTTCCTTACTCGCTCTGGAAAAGGGCAGCCGCGGAAGGGCTTATGCTGCCCCACGCCTTGAGGGGGAAAAAGGAGAGAGAGAGGGGGGGGG
>NW_026267661.1:42718-43420 GCF_000697945.3 Frankliniella occidentalis
TTGTTCTTAAATTTAAGAGCAAATTTGTTTTGTAAACTGCTTCAAAACATGTGTTATTAAAATTAAGATGGATTTTTTTTACAGTGTTCTTTTCATTTGGTCGCGCTGTGGGCGACGGCTAATGGTGATGACTCTCTCCTTTCCTCCACCACAAAAGGCCGGGACCCACACAGACAGGGGAGAGAGAGTTGTGTAATCTGCTTCGTTCAGCCCGCCGCACGCCCACGCCGAGCGGCGGAGCAGAAGACGGGGACTTTACCGCCCTCAAAAGGTGTACGTTTGTCGTGCTGCAGCGCCTTCACACAACGGCCGTTAGTGAGCAGGCCTGGGCACTGTAAACACGCAGCACCTTTTAGTGGTAAAGCGCCAAATCTTCTTTCACAACTCTTTGCTCCCTGGAGCACCAGAGAGGCCCTAAAATATCAGAACTTATATAGCTTCCTAATTTTTCTAAAAGTCTAAAAGTCTTAAAAGTCAAGGTCTAGTTCTTTTTTATTTTTTCCCCTTCTTCTAGTGCAGTATGGTTATCAGGTATGTTTCCTAAGAGAACCATATGACTATTGGGATTGAGGTAACTCAACCCACTGGACTGGACACGTAGAAACGTTTGTACGTATGTACTCTTGTGTGCGTGTGCGCGTGTGTGTGTGTGCATGTGTGCGTGTGTGTGCGTGTGTGTGCGTGTGTGTGCGTGTGTGTGTG
>NW_026267661.1:45660-52128 GCF_000697945.3 Frankliniella occidentalis
CCCCCAGCGCTGCCTGCGATGCCCAGGGGGTTGCATCTCCAAGGAGCCGCTCCCCGCTCCAGCAGCCCTCCCTCCCCCCCACTCGGTATTATTGTACGTATTTACATAGCGTGTCGCAGTCCCCTCGCGGCGCCGCCGGGGCGGACACGCAGCAGCAGTGTGCCGCGCTGTGCGCAGGTATATACGGTACACCATGGGGGCGTACATATCCCAGGGGGTGGTCAAACTCCTCCAAGGAAGGTTCGCGATCCTTGCACGGTATAAAAAAAAATGTCTTGAAATCCGAGGAAATTTCTTGGACTTCAAGGTCGCGGGTGGATGATTTCAAGATTGGCCATTGAATCCCAGACTCTGTCTTAAAACCCGCAGCTTCCAAGGGAAAGCATTGGAATTTTCGTCAGAATTCAAAACATTCTTTTTACCGTGTTAGGATGCCTTGTGGAATCTGACGAGGCGAATAACCCCATGACTCGCGAAATGCTCTTTGCAAAATACTGACACTGTCAAAAATTTAAAGTTCATGTTCCAATTTGTTTTGCTTTTTAGATAATAATTAATGCCTTAATTTTTTCATTTCCCAATAATTTTTTGTAATGATGCTGTGGTCGAAGTTAGTGGTTGCGAGATGGATCGCGCGACCCACAAGATCTATGTGTAATCTCCTCGGATAGAGTCGCAGAGTGTGTGTGTGAGAGAGAGGGAGAGAGAGTGAGAGAGAGAGGGAGAGAGAGAGCGAGAGAGAGAGAGAGAGGGAGAGAGAGACTATCCCGATCGGACGGACGGCTTATCTGGTGTTCTTCTTCGAGCGCACTGGCGGCTCCGCTCAGACGGGCCGTCCGATGGACGATGGCAGTGACAGACAGCCAAGTGATCCGGAGCGTCACTACCGCCACTATTTGGCCCGCCGAGCAGTGACGTCACGACGTCCGCCCCGCGCCGCCGCCCCCGCACCCCCTGGACGCCATGGACGGCTCAGGTAAAGCCAAATCGAACGGACGGGTCGAGTGTATCGAAACGTAATAACCAATCACGTTAAAAAAAATAAAAATATATATATATGAAAAAGAAATACGAGCAAAAATTTTATGATGTTGATATAGTAGAAAGTTAGTAGTGTTTCCTTCCGATCGAGGTTTAAAGTACTTGCTCCAGGTGAAGGTCGGGCCGAGGATGTGAGCTCGCCGCTCACTAAGAAACACAAGACAGCAATCAGCCAAAGGTAACGACCAAAGAATGCGATGGGGAGTGTCCCTTCCAAAGAACCGCGACAAGTCGGCTATAACTGCTAACCGCATTGTGGTCCGTGTCTGATGCAGGAGGCACTCCAACGGACGGCGACTCGTCGGGAAGGCCGGCGAGGCCCAGGTGCTGCCGCTCAACGTGCCCAACAAGCACAAGCGCCTGGCGCAGGTGAGCGGACGAGCAGGTGCAGGAGGTGCAGGAAGTGAAGGAGGTGCAGGAGGTGTAGGAGGTGCAGGAGGTGCAGGAGGTGCAGGAGGTAGAGGAGATGCAGGAGCTGCAGGAGCTGCAGGAGCTGCAGGTGGGCCACCTCGGTGTTCCCCGCTCGCGCCCGGTTTCGTTTGGGTCGGATTGGCGACGGCCGAGATGCCTTATCGATCTTATCGCAATTACTTGAAGAGGGAGAGGGAGAGGGAGAGAGAGAGAGAGAGAGACAATTGATAGCGGTTTTATTGCGGGCAGGCACCGCGGCGAGGCGCGGCTAGCCTAGCAGGACTGGGTCAAAAACAGCAAAACAAAGATAGATGCACGAAATAGAGAGAGAGAGACGTAAATAGCTTCTTCAATTCATGCTCGCGGAAATATCTCGGCAGGAATCTGAGAGGGACCGTATTGCAGGACCTGTTCAACACGCTGGTGGAGTGCCGCTGGCGGTACACGCTGATCGTGTTCCTGCTCAGCCACTTCGTCAGCTGGTTCCTGTTCGCGCTCGTGTGGTACGCCATGGCGCTGGCGCACGGCGACATGGAGGAGACGGTGCGCGAGGTGGGCGAGCTGCCGTGCCTCATCAACGTCATGGACTTCACGTCCGCCTTCATCTTCTCCATGGAGTCGCAGACCACCATCGGCTACGGCACGGCGTACCCGTCGCGCGACTGCCCGCAGGCCGTGGTCGTGCTCTGCTTCCAGAGCGTGTGCGGCATGATCATTGAGGTGAATACGTGCCCTAGAGTCGGGGAGGAGGGGGGGGGTACAAATATCATGGCACTTAATAAATGCCCAGGAAAACCGCAGGGATTAATAATTGGAGTAGTGTGATACTTGTACCCCAGGGGTGTAAATACCACGCAGTCCCTTTACGTTCCTATGGTCATTCTGCACCTTTTCAGGCAGCCATGATATTTGTACCCCGGGGGTGTAAATACCACCCAGTCCCTTTACGTTCCTTTGGTCATTCTGCACCTTTTCATGCAGCTATGACATTTGTACGCCAGGGGTGTAAATACCACGCAGTACGGCCCTATGGTAATTCTAAGCCTCTCGAGGCTGCCATGATATTTGTACCCCCACTACTCTCGGCTCTCGCTCTGGTCTGGGCTCGCTGCCCCACTGACAAGGGTCGCCCGCCCGCAGGCCTTCTCCGTGGGGATCGTCTTCGCCAAGCTGACGCGGCCGCACCTGCGCTCGCAGACGCTGCTGTTCGGGCGGCGCGCCGTGGTCGCGGTGCGCGACGGCTGCCTCACGCTCATGTTCCGCGTCGGCGACATCCGCAAGTCGGAGCTGGTGAGCGCGCGCCTCTGGGTCGTGGTGCGCGGCGTGGGCGACGGCGAGGACCCCGACACGGACCAGACGGAGCTGGCCGTCACCTTCAACGGCAACGCCAAGAACCTGTCCATGGCCTGGCCCGCCACCGTGGTGAGTCAACAACCAGGGACCTTACGAAAAAGTAACCTTACACAAATTTTTTTCGACGTCATCAGATTTTTCCCTGAAAAGTTTGTTTGTTTCCCTTTTTTTCTGGGAATATTACATATTTTTCAAATTTTTGGGGGGGGGGGGGAAGTTTCTTTTTTTTTCTGACTTTAAAACTTCTACTTGAGAAACGTCAAGTCGAGTTTTTTCACCGTGCTCTACGCTGTGTCGCCGCAGATGCACAGGATTGACGACAAGAGCCCGCTCTACCGGTTCGACCCCAGGGACGTGCAGCGGGACCCGTTCGAGCTCCTCGTCTTCCTGGAGGGCACGAACCAGGCCACGGGTCAGACCACGCAGGCGAGGACGTCGTACAGCCAGACGGACATCCTCTGGGGGCACAAGCTGTACCCCATGTTGAGGCACGCGCGTGTGTGTGTGTGTGTGTGTGTGTGACTGTGACCGCACTTGGCCATGTGTCTTTCTGAGTTTAGGTTGACATGACACCATGACACTGGATAAACAAAGGTGCTGAGTACTACCTTTAAAAGGCACTAAGGGTTTAGTGCCTTTCCAAAGGCACTAATTTTTAGCACCTTTAGGACCCTTTAGTGCTTTTCCAGGGGCACTAAACTCAGAATTTGGTTAGTGCCCCAGAAAAGGCACGACTTAGCACCTTTGATTATCCAGTTTACTCGAGTTATTTCAGGCTTTATTCGTTCATCTTTACGACATTCTCTCACAGTCTTTGTTTGCGTTTGTCAGGTTCAACAAGAAGCACGACAGGTACGAGGCCGACTACAATCGGTTCCATGAGACAATAGAAGTCGACACACCGCTGTGTTCGGCACAAGATCTGAATCGAGTGCGGAGATTGTCAGAGTTGAGTGTCCTGCACCCGATAACCGAGAGCCGCGAGGAGACGTCGGTGGACATCGAAGCGTAAAAATAGTTTTCTAGTCTGAATAAAATAGTTTTTTTTACACACTGAGGTACGAGAAAATAACATTTTATTCGTCACGCCAAAAAGGAATCGAAATCCAGATACAGTTTTTTTTTTTTTCGAGTTATTCGCCGCATGTTGACGAACAAAACGCATAGACTAACTAAATACAAAAGTAAGATTTTGGTATTTTAACTACACCTTAAAACTATGAGTAACGTCAACTGATATAAAATATTCTCTAGAAATAATCATTATTGCGTAGCTCTATGAGAAGACTATCACTACGGATATAAGCCCACGAAAATTGAAAATTTGGAGAAAACGATGCTTTTGCTTTACAAGTTGCACTTGATATGAAAATATGTCGCATATTCACACCAAATTTTAAGTTCATGAGAACACTACAGGTTTTTTGTCGCAAGTTTAGAACAAGCTGCCTGATATGGTGGCTGATTTTATTTTAATTACATTTACATCAGTCAAGTGGGTGGCTCATCGACGCACTGCCCACCCAAGTACATAAATTCTAAGTTTGCAGTTGATGCTGCAAAACGCTTCTGCGAATACAAAGCATCTTATCTTTGACACCGGTTTGATGTAGCACCTTCGGGAAACTTTTCAAAACAACCATAGATCGGGCTTGCTCAACCTAATAATTTTTTTTTAGTATTTTTTTTTGCTTTCTTTTTTAAACATGGAAGCCCAAGAGACCTGACGGTGATGCAGGAATCTCGGTTGTGTATAAATATTCTACCGGTTGGAAGCCGTTGCAGCTACGATGCTGATTGTCCCTACTCAGAAGCAGTATATTCGTTCAGGAGAACCATAGTAGGGATAAATAATTAACAGAAAAGTACACGTGGACATTAAAAATAGACCACAGGTCAGTGACTTTCGGCAGAGCCTGGTAGCAGACTATTTACAGAGGGCAAGGTACAACTTTCCATAGGCCTAACGTGCATAAACTTAACATTTTTCTTAAAATTACGTAATATATTATATCTTTCTCACCGTAGAGCTCTTCCGCTCTGCTGCGTTATTGTTCCCACTTGACTTTTAAAAAAAAAACATTCTACAAATTACAACAATAAAAATTTTCCTCCAAGGGAGGACGTTCCAAAATGTTCGGGGAAGTACACCAGCAATCAGTTAAAATAAGAAGAGAACATGAAACACATTATCGAGAGACAACGTTCCCGAAAAGATGGCAAGCGAATATCCCTTTCGTTTTCACATGTTCGAGGCAACGCAGTTTCCAAAACGTCTCTAGGAGTCCGCGCGAATGTTAAAATTTAAATTCATTTACAGCAACAAAGGGGTCCGCATTTAGAATGAGACCGCAAACAACCACACACTGTACGAAAACGATATTGCACACAGTGCACTCACGATGATGGCTTCCGCCGAGTCAATTCCTTCTCTAGTCCTGAGCGCTCCGCCCTGCCGATCACACGAAGATGAACAGCGCGCCCTTCTTGCACGACGGGCACTCCAGCGACACGGCCTTGTCCTTCTGCTCCTTGCGGCGCGGCGGCTTGGGCGCCGACTCCTCCTCGTCCACCACCTGGTTCTCGTCCGGAGAGTCGCCGAGCATCTCCTGCGCACGCCAAACCGCATTGGTCAGGAACAAAGGTCGTGAAAAATTATTACAAAGTATTACACCATTGGGAAAGGATATATCCTTTAATATATTTAAATATATTTAAAATCCAAAAATTTGCAAGAATTTTTTTAATGACTGATTTTTTTTCTGAAAAATTTGAAACGTTTTCAGAATAAGTTAAAAAACTGAAACTTTTCAAAAAAAATAAAATTTGAAAGGTTGAAAAAAAATCCTTGAAAAATTTAACGAGTGTAAAATTCAAATGGCTAGTTGACTCACGTCTTCCGCGTCGGGCTCGGGCTCGGGCTGGTCGCTCTCCAGCCGGACCCACTTGCCGTGGCAGTGTGTGGCGGACAGCGCCGACCAGCGCGTCGCCCGGTCCACCACGCCGTGGCCCTGGCAGCGGTAGCCCAGCGCCTTGCGGATCGCCTGCGCCTCGCAGCGCACGCACACCCGCGACCCTGCAAAAAATTATTACAAACGGTTACATTCACTGCAGATAACTTGTCCATAAAACTCAAAAATAAAGGAAAATGTTTCTGATGTTTTATTCCTTTGGATAATTTAAATTTTTACGAACAATGACATAAATTTAAAACGAACCTTCTCTGAGTGCGGCGAATCCCTTCTCCTTCCGGCACGCCTTGGAAGCCTTGATCACCTCAAACGGAACGCAGTACCTGGGGGGCGAAGAGAAAACAACACATATCAGAGATGCGTTAAAATAATCGGAGCGACCTGTGCGTCGGTTTGTGCTTTTGTTGTTGTGTTCCCACGTCCACCAGACGACGACGTGACCCAGCTGCTCGTCCGACAGGTGAGCATGGACCCCCCCCCCCCTCCTCGCGTCGAGCTAAGGGTGGCCTCTAGCGCGCCAGCAGCCCCCGGGGCACACCGGTGGACACGGATTGTTGTTATCAGAAAGGGTCGGGCGACGACAAGACAAACACAAGGTGTGTGTGACTGTGACCGCACTTGGCCATGTGTCTTTCTGAGTTTAGGTTGACATGACACCATGACACTGGATAAACAAAGGTGCTGAGTACTA
>NW_026267661.1:53213-55622 GCF_000697945.3 Frankliniella occidentalis
GGGGCGTGGCGGGGCGTGGCGGGGCGTGGAGGTGCGCGGCGCCACCGAGCCTACCCGCTCCAGCGGCAGCCTCACCAGCGCGCCGGTCCCGGGGTTCTCAAAAGTAATCTCCAAGTTGTGCGTTTGCGAAACGGGAGACGACCGCGGGGGACCAGACTGGGAGTGGGGGGTGAGGGGGGAATATCACACAGCAGCGAGCACGCTGAACAGGAGCCTGCAGGAGGTCCTTGCAAGAGGGGACCTGCAGGAACAGCTGAACGCGCACTTTTGCCGAGCTAAAACAAAGTGTATGAGAAAAAATTTCGACTTTCAGTTTCATAGCAGCAGATTTGCGGGAAAAAAGTTCCATGACGTGTGTCGTAAAATAACAATTTGAAATTGTAAATTTATACAAGTACTTCGTATATCAACTTGGAATTGACGATCAATAATCAAGAATGGTATGTCGCAAATTTACAATTACATATTTTTAAAATAAAGACTATACAACAAAATGTTAATGTGAATTTGCAGGGGTACATTTTTCACAGTGACACAGAGTGCGCGAAAATATTGGGCAGGCTCCTAACGGAGTGAGAGGGGGGAGGTCGCGGCACACGTTAATTTAGTGAGTGGTTCCGGAAACGCGACTCGTCAGTCGCGGGAAAGTTTTCTGCGTATACAGTAAGCTGAGTGACGTGAGGGGTTCCCGCGCGCTGTGTTTGGACGGATAACGAACAGGCGGGCGTATGTAAAACGAAGAGAATGCATCAACGAGGGAGTATGGTATAGTGCATTATTCGCTAAACGGGGGATGCAAAAAGTTAGTTTTTTTTGTCCCCCATGGAAAATGTAAGTAAAGCACTACTTTTTATTTGTAAACGGACGCCGCCGCGGCGCCGGAGGTTGACAAGCGCCGTTTGCTAGAGCTGTAAATGACTTGGAAAACACGTTGCTTTCAAATTTATGAGCAAACTTGTCGCCGTGCTGCCGCCGCGTGCCCGGCCACGCAACACAAAACTGTCATCCCCTCCAAAGGGACGCACCTGTAGCCCCCCCCCCTCCACCCCCCGTGTAGCCGCCCGGAGGGTTGCCTACGCACTAGGGGCAGAAAGGCGGAACGGTCAAAGCAAAGATCAAGGTGGAAGAGGGGGGCACTTCTTAGCCTCAGCCTGTCAGCATAAGTATAAACATCGCTCTCAGCGAGGCGTGACCACAGTGCGGTCAAACGCTTTGCTGGTTTTCCATTTCCCCAACCGGCCCAGGATGCACATCCGTTCTTTTAGCTATATTATTACAGAAATAAAAATTGTCCAAATATAACACATGTTGCACTCGCGCCAAAATAAATAACATATGCAGTTTTTGAAAAATTACGTTCCGAGTGAAGAAAGCAAAAATTAAAAAAAAAGGAAAAAAAAAACAAGCAAAAAAACAACAAAAACTAACAAACTTTAGTCTACCCCAAAGTGGTTAAGGGTTGGTGTTCCAGCTACCTGCAGCATTTAATCAACCCTTTTTTTTCTCTTCTCTAAAATAATACTACTATGCTACTTTTACTACTATGCTACTTTTGCTTATTTTCCCCCAGCGATTGACGCGAGCGTACCTCTAACTGGCCGCGGTGGTGCCGCGCTTGTGCCGCCCGCCCCCGCGGTGCAGGTATCTTCCCCCTCGCCAAACAGACAGGATAAACAAATCTATACGACGACCCCACCGAAGTGCTAAAAAAAATGATAAGAAAAAAACGATAACGCGATAATAAAAACTCGCGTCTTGGCTGTGCATGCAGAATGCACTGTTATTGTTGCAACAAGTGCGAACATCATTTACAGCTGCAGGTACGTTCCTTAGACTTACGTTTCTGCAACAGAGAGGGTATATCCTCCGGTTGGATTTTATGGGACTATGTCGAAGCTTTGCGCCGATAATGTTGGAGTTTGTGTGTCGTGTGTTGTGTACTCACTCGTTCTCGTCGGCGGGGTCCTTGGGGTAGCGCAGCCTCAGGTTGCGGCGGATGTCGTGCGTCGCGTTCACGTCGCGGCTCCAGCCCAGTGACGCCGGCAGCAGCAACGCCGTCTCTGAAGCAGAAAGAGGAGAGTCGCGGTTACACAACCGACAGAGCGAGGTGAGGCCGTTATACACTTGGAGAGGCGCAGTCACCACACCGACAAGTGTGAAGTATTTATACACTTTTCGTTATTAAAAAACAAAACAAAAAAAAAAAACGCCTGACGGATAGGCAAAAATCTTGCGGTGGGGTACAGCTGACCTCGGCGGATGGCCTACCCTGAGCACGACAGGCGCTGACAGTGAGCTCGGGGAAGAAAGAGTAAAAAAGAGTGAGAGAGTAAAAAAGAGTGGGAGAGTAAAGAGAGAGAGAGAGAGAGAGAGAGAGAGAGAGAGAGAGAGAGAGAGAGAGAGAGAGAG
>NW_026267661.1:56312-57382 GCF_000697945.3 Frankliniella occidentalis
AAATAATTTGCAGAGTGCGTTTCTGGACGAGTCTAGCCCCTGTGGGCCACGGGGTGGGCCGCCCGCCCGACGCGGCTGCACACCACAACCAGGGTTTGCCTAACCGCCAGGCGTTAGCCACGATCGCGGAGACTGCCCTGCGCTTGCCTCGAGACAAATCGCCTGATTTGGAATTATTATTTATTTGCCTCCGATAAAAAGTTCTGCCTGAAGCCACACCGAGCCCTAACCTACCTAATAGCGCGGACTCTACCGCCTCTCCCGAACTGCAGCCCGCAGCGCCCCCCACTCCAGTCAGCAGCTGTTGTTACACCTCCTCCCCCAACAAGTCATGTTTGTTGTACGTCACGTGACTGCAAAGCGACCTCATAAAAAAAAAATACTACCACCATGATCCAGCAGGACGATTCGACACACAAACCACTCGACCCCACTCGGCACGTAGCACCGCTGCTGGACAACCAAAGCCGGGAAGTGACCGAGCTCACACTACGGACTGCACACAAGCCCGCAGCCCCACCCCTCTCCACCCAAAAGGGACTGTCGATAAACCACGAGGACACGGAACAGGGTATTTTTCTCACGATAGAGCCTTTCGTTAAATTTAGTATTTTGACATGGGGTGCTGAAGGGGTACCGTATATTATTTAGCCCACACCCCAATCTATGGTATACCCACTCTAACCACAAGCTTCCGCGTTACGTCTTTGCTATACATAGCAATTCTAAACATTTCCCGGAAGGCGTGAGAAAAGCGACCCCTCAGCCCCAAAGAGTAGTTCAGGTTCGCTTCCCCCTGCTATAGCCTGCCCAATCTCATGGTTACACTACAGCAGCCTCCCCCGCTGGACCTCCCTGACGCTAAGGACTTAACTCCCTGACGTGTGATGGATACAGACGGACCCCCCCCCCCCTCTCTCTCTCTCTCTCTCTCTGCCCTCCGCCGCCAGAGCGTTACAATATGTTGGCCGACAAGACGACACAGAGTGTAGACCCTCCGGCTCACTTTATCCGCTTAGAGGGGCTATCTGCAGACGCCTGGCCACGCTGCGGGGAGAGGGAGGGGGGGG
>NW_026267661.1:59312-60792 GCF_000697945.3 Frankliniella occidentalis
GGCAGGCGGACATAATGTCGACCACCAGGTTTGATCCATTGAGTTTGCGCGTCGCCGTGCGGTAGGTCATATAAGAGCGGGGCGGAGGGGAAGGGGAGGGGTGCGGGGGCGTATCTGCGCTCCAGCTCGCGCCGTGCAGTAAGTCCTAGTCCGCAACTCAGTTAGCGCCACTCCGCGACTCTCTTGCAGAGCATACCCTCCACCCCCGCCAACCCCCACGACGGCGTCGTCCTCTGTTTGCCCGCGCGCACCACCGAGGCCGCCGCCGTCGTGCACCTTCCTTGACCCGGTTACGTCCACCACTACATAACTTCCCCGTCGCCGTCGCCGTCGTCGTCTTCCCTCGACTACACGGCAAATCTTCGATGACGAAAAAAATCAAAAAAATCACCATAATCATCATCATCATCATCATCATCGACAGACATGATGATTAATATAAACTTTAGGCCAGTCACGGACACTGCTCCACACAAAACTCGGCGGCCGCGAACTCTTGGCGGCGGCGCCGCACTGCTTTTTCAATTAAGACACTTTGATTGATTCGGCCCCGTTGTCGCCCCCGCCGCTGCCGCCGCCCCCCTTTACTTCCTTAAGCCTCTTTGGCCGGCGCCAGTGGTTAAGCCCCGCGCGCCGCGCTAACACGGCGTTATTAAGGGGCTAATCGGCGCTACGAGGGATTATGCAGATGCGCTGCTCCGGCCACTCTGCTGTCACAACACTCGCCGCCCCCGCCGCCGCCACCTGGTCTATGGCGGCCTGCTGCTGGGCACGACGCGGAAACAATTGGCGCGCTGCACTCTGGTGGCGAGTCGACTGTTGCAATCGTACTATGTGTAAACTTTAGGGGGAATGCAAGTGTTACTATGGGGTCGCAAAAGAATCAGTAAAATGTATGGAGTAGATAGAGACCCCGTGATATTCTCAACCCCGGGGTAAAAATATTATCGTGTCCCAAAAGGAACAGGAACATCATTGGAGTAGATAGAAACCCCATGATATTTTTAGCCCGGGGTCCTAACGGGCCTCAATTCTGGTCTCGATCCTTTTGGGAAATTTGTGCTACCCCTAAAAGTCAAAAAGTATTGTAACGACAGACGTCCATTTACGACAATTCAATTTATTGTATTAGTTTAAATAAGGACAACACTGACTTGTAAAGTTACACACTCACGTGACGTCGCTGTTTACATGAGTAGGATCCCTTGCCCAGTGCGTCATGTGGATGTGCGTCGGGAGGGGGGGAGCGCTCGAGGCAGAAGAGGGGCCGGGCCCTGCCGCTTCTGCTTCCGGACTCGCCACTTCCGGTCGGAGAGTAAATTGGTGATTTTCGGTCCAGCTTCCCGCCCCCATAGCTTCCCTCTATATCCGCAAGGGAAAGGGAGAAGGGAGGGGAGGGGGTTGGGGCGCTGTCTAGGAGAGGGTGCGGCCACTGTAACGGGCAGGGACACGCGACCGGAAGGGATTCGGAGGGATCCGG
>NW_026267661.1:61467-61903 GCF_000697945.3 Frankliniella occidentalis
ATTGTAAACGCAGCTGTCGACAACAGCTACAAAAAAAACGAGTTGAAGAGAGAAAACAATCTCATATCGGCGTGACATTGATGCGGTGCGGCCGGCTGCTCCCGCACTCGGCATAAAAATGATAATGGAGAGAGAGAGAGGGAGAGAGAGAGAGAGAGAGAGAGAGAGAGAGAGAGAGAGGGAGAGAGAGGCGATTTGAGCCGAGTTACAGATGACCGCCCAGCAAACACGGCACCGTACGAGAGGGATGGAAAAGAAAAACAGCGATGAGATTCGAAATAAAGCGCGAAAAACAAACACGACGAAATAATGTGTGAGTGTGTGTGTGTGAGTTTGGTGGACGATAGAATGCCGATGCGCGATGCGCCCCCTGTTTACCTCGGCCCAATAATACCTCCCCCCGGACTTACCCCCCTCCTCTCCCCATCCCCTGGTC
>NW_026267661.1:64902-65557 GCF_000697945.3 Frankliniella occidentalis
TTCTCTACCCCCTCCTCTCCCTCTCGCCCTCCCCCCTCCCCTTCCGCGCCAGGAGCAGCAGCAGCAGGAGGGGATATCATAATGACTTCCTCTCGGTCCGCTTGTGATGAGGAGGGGATACAGAAAGGGAAGTCGTCGCCGTGAAAGGGAAAGAGAAGGGCCTTCGAGGCCTTCGAGGCCTTCGAGGCCTTCGATCTCGCGCGTCCTCGGGATGTGATGTGATGTGATAGGGCGCCGACCGCCGACCGCCAAGTAAGAAGGGCAAAAATATATAGTAAATAAAAACGTGATTGGGAGTATTGAGTGTTTTTTTCAAAAATGATAAACAATTGGAGAGAGAGAAAAAGGGATAAAGAGTGAGAGAGTGAGAGAGAGAAAGAGAGAGAAGGGGGTAGGGTAGAGATGGAAGTTTGGCCGGGCACTGACTGTGAACCACTGTGAGCGCGTGCGGAAGGGAGGAGAGCGGGTCGGTGAACTCGGAGGCGGCTCTGCGCGCCCTGCGTTGGCAACGGGCTTGTCTTACAGCATGAGGGCGAGTCCGGCAGCCAGCCTCCAGCAGCCCCGCCCCAGCTGCTGCCAAGAACCTTGCCGGCCACTCCACTCTTCTGCACCATCACCACCGCCCCGGGGGACACTTGTCTGGGGGCGGGGCGGG
>NW_026267661.1:67217-67674 GCF_000697945.3 Frankliniella occidentalis
GGGGGGGCAGCGGGAGAGTGCGCACACAGCAGAGGTGAGCGAAGGGAGAGTCGAAGCAAATATGGAGGCAAGCCGCACCGCGAGAGCTGCCGATGTGGCGGTTTTGCTCGCTTGCCAAACGACTTCCAAAAAAAAAAGGTGGTGGGGGGGAGGAGAGTGTTGAAATTGAATAAAAGTTTCCCGCCAACAGAAATAGTTTGCGCGCGCGCGCTACATTTCGAGACTGGCGCGCTGACACGCGAGATAAACAACTGTTGACATTCCCCCGGGGGAGACATTCGCAACCCCTTTGTATTTTTCACCCCCAACGACTCTGCTGAGCAACAATCAAATGCAATCTGCTTGCAGCGGCTCCTGTGTTCTGTTCAGTGTTAATTTCAATTCCGTTTACGTTTCATCAAAGCGAGTAAATGGGTGGGGAGGAAGTAGTGTCTGCTGCTGTCGCGAGCCCCCCCCC
>NW_026267661.1:68335-68768 GCF_000697945.3 Frankliniella occidentalis
CCCCGCCCCGCGCACCGTGTGTGTATCGCCGAGGGTGTTTACAATTGCGACGCCAAAACAAATATTACCTCTGTAATCGTTTTCCCGCGCTCGGATTCAAACCCCGCGCGCCGCCGCGCCCCCCTCTTGGCGCACTGGTGCACTGCTTCTGCTGCTGCTACCTCCCCCCCCCGGAAAGCACCTGGAAGCGCCACGCACAGCCACTTCCGCTTAATTTGAGCGGCCGCAAACACCGCAAGTGTGTGTGCGTGTGTGTTTTTGTAGTTTGCCATGCGAAAGCCACGCGCATGTTGTGACCCTTGTGTGCAAAAACGTTTTTCTTAACCAAGCTATTAGTGTACCTATATTCCCGCGTCGTCGTTGACTGGGCACTTTTAGAGCATATAATCGGTGGTAAATTGAAATAGGGATTTTCACTCTCAAAAAAGTATCT
>NW_026267661.1:70330-70908 GCF_000697945.3 Frankliniella occidentalis
GGGGGAGGGGGTGCGCTCGAGCCGCGCGCCAGCCTCCTAGAGGAGCCTCCGGGAGGCGAGGGGGGTAGCTAAGCAGACCCAAACGCTATCCTCCCGGGCTGCCAGGACAGCAAACCTTCCTTACAGAGTCATTATATCTATGCTCCAGCGGTGGGTCGCCGCCCGCGGTCTAGCTCCATGGCCAATGGCCAGCCGTGTGGAGCGGTGGCAGTCTGCAGGGAAGGAAATTCTAATTTTCAAATAATTTCAATAATTTAATTTTCCAGGTTGTTTTAAAATTGTTGTCGGACTTAATTTTTTTCCCATGTAAGTACATATAAATTCATTGTAGGAATTTGCAGCAAATCCCCGGTGTTTTGGAGTGCCTGGCTGGACGCCGCCCGCCCGGCGGCCCGCCCGCGCCCGGCCCGCAGCACGGCCGCGCCGCCCGGGTGACCTACCCCGCGGTACGCAGGCGCTCCGGAGACGAGCGGGGCAGCGCCACGGGGGAAACAACCGAAAGCAACAACCACCATATTCAAAGCCATCCTTCCAGACAGGAAGCCAGAGAGAGAGAGAGAGAGAGAGAGAGAGAGAGA
>NW_026267662.1:0-1936 GCF_000697945.3 Frankliniella occidentalis
AATGATTACAAAGAAAACATGAAGATTTAAACTTTACTTTAAAATGGAACTCTAATAATTTGGTGTACGGGTAAATCTATTGGACACAGAAGCTGCAACGGGAGACACTAAAGGCAAAGCTATTTCAGCGGCAGCTTTAACAACAGGTCTACCGAATTTCAGGTAGCACCACAAGCAAATACCAATAACAAACACAGTGGCAAACGTTATCCCGCCGGCCGATATTGCTACAGTATGTTGGCGCCAGTCACGGAACCAAGGAAGTTGTAGCGCTGCCTTCATCTCGGCGATATGTACCAGCTATAGCAGATGAGTATACATCTATGCTTTTACAAATATCTCTAATCAAAAAGGACTTGTCGGTATTTCAACAGTCCGTCGCGGCTGACAACGTCTCAACAACTATTTTACAGGATCCGTTATTGCCAACTGTTCCTCCTAAGGTGGTGATGGATCCGGCTTTGCAACAATTGCACAAGGAGGCGCTGGAGGCAGCGCAGCTAGCGTATATGCATGCTTTTATTCCCCAGTCTTTGCGACCTGCAACCACAACTACGACGACCGTTCCCACACCAACAGTGAAGCCGGCTGCACCTGTAGCAACAGCGAAACCTAAAGGTGGTCGACGTCGTCGTGAGGCATCTCTGCATCCCATTCCAAAATGCAGCCTCCACTCAGGAACTACTCTTCCAGTGTGTCATCCCGAAACAGCGTCTTTTCTCCCCCTTTGGCTGCCCGCGGCATCGTCTGCGCGCGCGGCTGAGTTCGCCCATTATTTGAGTGTGTTTTACAGGAGGGTGGAGCGCAAGGTGCGTTACGACGTGGAGCATAATACTTCTCGCTTTGGACATGGTAGCTTACCTGCTTTGTTTTTGCGTCCACGCAAACGTCCGTATGTGCGTGCGACACCGCCTCCATTGTCAACCTCTTCCTCTCCCTCTTCAACAGGTCGGCCAGGTCAGGCCGAGACGATAACGCCAATGGCTGTACCAAAGAAATGGCCAAGCCCATCTCCCCCTCTCTTATCTCCTGCGGAGGTCAACCACTCCCCGATACGATACTACACCTAGAGGCTCAGTGTCAGGAAGTCCTTACGTACCAGGAGGAGGAAGTGGAACACCACGAAGTGAATCGAGCAGATCAGGCTACAAGCGATACGAGCAGAGCCCAAGAGTACCAGGAAGCAGTGGTCACTTTAGTCGCAGTGGTACACCTCGCTCTAGTCCTGCTGTGGGATATGGGCAACATCCTCGCATTACTGGTTATGAGACAAGATCACCTCATGGCTCTATGTCTGCAAGATCAACTCCTAGAACTATAGCCTCACCAGAATCAATGGTCGAAAGTACTGGTGATGCTACCCCCCTCATTGACGAACATTAGTGAATCCAATTTGTATGTATAAATTTCCTCTCTAAAGCCTCTTCCTATGAGAATTAAAATTTTCCTAGGAAATTCTATGTTAACATTTGATTATCCTTTTCTTATTGTACAGAATATGATTAATGCTTTAATTTTCTACGGTGTTGACTGCTTAATGTTAACTGGAATATGTATTTTTAGTAGCAATAGTATGTTTTATTTTTTAATTCCTGGCTTGTAGGGTATGACAAATTATCCTCTAAAATATGTGGCTCTTGCATGTTTTTATTAAATATTATGATCGCAGTGCTGTATCAAGATGGTAGATTAATTCAAATCAAAGTAAGAACAGGGGATGCTCTTTTTGTCTTAGGTATTCTTATTAAGCATAGTTCTTCCTCTAGGATTTTGGAAATAATGAACTTTCCTAATTGATCACTGGCGTGGCAATGTTTGTGTTTGATGATACAAGAAATATATTGTGGTCCTCTTACTTTGTGTCTAGAGGCGTTTCATTCGGAGTATGGGGTCTAACAAAGAACATGGTATATCGTCACACTTTTATTCTACTTAC
>NW_026267662.1:8886-9643 GCF_000697945.3 Frankliniella occidentalis
ACAGACAGACAGACAGACAAACAGAATGAAACTTTTCCGGTCAGTGGAGTAATGGGCTTCGCTAATCGCTCAGCCAACAAAACGTCTAAAATTGTGGGAACTCTTATCCTATCATTGTTGATGACTGGCAACTTGTTTTCTTTTCAGAAGCCGCCATTGTCTTGCGCTGCTGTGCCCCAAAGTGAGACAACAATGAAGAGTGAACGGACATTATTAGAGTGCACTGAGTGCAACAAGACATTTAGCACAAGTAGAAATCTGAAAGTCCCTCTTCGATCCCACACAGGAGAAAAACCATTCGGATGCGCAGCATGCAACTAGCTATATGTACGCCAGACCACGTCTCGCGTAACAGGCTTCGCGATACCTCACGAAACACTGTTACGCAGCGACGCGCCTGGCATACATCTACCTTGGCCTGCGGCGCGGACACCCGAGTCAGGTAGTGCAAAAATGTGCACAAAGACACGGGCATCTGGCCCGTCAACGCCCGTCACTTCGCCTAACCATGCAGGGTTGTACATTTTTTCGCTTATATTCGTCAAAAACACCGTTTAGCGCCTCAACGGTTTGAGCTAGAGCAGAACGGACAAAATTTACGCCCATAGGGCTCTACTTTGATGAGTTTCCCCTTAGGAAACATTAAAAAAATATTTTTAAAAAACGTCATTTTTGGGGACCTGTGGTTTTCGATTTTTAAAAAATCCAATTTTTGAGCTAGAATGCTCATCTTCGAACTCGATCTGTCTTTTTATGA
>NW_026267662.1:21528-31321 GCF_000697945.3 Frankliniella occidentalis
GCACCTACCCGTAAGAAATTCAGCTTTTAAATTAATTATCCTACTCATTTTAATTTAATTTGAATCTCTATGAAGATTTTTTAAAGAGGAAAATTTTAGTTGTTAATACAAACTAGCCTACTAGTGTAAATAAGCGTTTGTCTTTGTGACCGCGCACTTTTTCATATTGGAACCGTCGGTGGCCGCGGTAGCCTCGCGTGCAGGCCCCCTGTGATGTATCGTGTCGAGCGTATTTGCAGCTGGTTTGTTTTGCTGTAGCAGAAGACTCAAGACTCTAGCAAATTTGCTGTCAAAGCCCTGATTTATGTCGTGTTCTCAACAGTCAAAGAAAATAAAATTATCGTAATATGGGTATAGTTGGTTTGGATTCCGCACTAGTGAAGTCGTGTTTGATATAGGGTGAGTACATGATTCTCCTTTCAACATAGTTCTCAGTAGTTACTCCTAATGCTGATGTTTTCTTTTTCCCTCTTTTCATGTGTGAAACCGTGATGTTTCCCTCTGTAACTGACATTGTGTACGTGATGCGAAGCCATTTGCAAAGCTTCATCGCCTGTCTGGGGCACTGATGCCTCTCATTAATTGCCAAATAAAAGTAGACGCTGGCTGGTGTCATATGTTGAGGTTAGTTGACACAGTGGTGGTACATTTGGACCTCTTACATATGATTCTTGCATCTTATTTAGGAGGAATAAAAATATGTAAGCGAAATGAAGTTTAATTTGTGATGTTTATGTTTGCAGATCCACAACCCTGCAGTAGCACCTACCGAGTAGAGAATGTCAGTATTGGATCCCTCGCCCAGCGACAGTTGTGCTGTTGCTAGATAAAGTGCTCTCTCTTCAATGCCGGGCAGTGTCAGATTTGTACATGTTGTGTGTTTTCAAAACTGAAAGTTGCTGCATTAAAATAAAAATACCACAATTGTATTGATTACCTTATTTACTGAAACCCTGTCTGTCGACCTCATGCCATTACAAGAAATTGAGGTGAACGTAATAATCTTGAGCAAGATCTGCATTCTAGATTTATAACAAATTTAATGAACATTGTCTACTTTGCGCAACTGACAATTGAGCACAATATGCAGTACGGCCAAGTATATCAATAAAAAAGACTGGACTAGGAATCTGATGCTTCCACAAAGAAGGTAGAGTAATTAATATGCACGCTCAAATGCAACCACACCATCTCTAATAGATTGAGACATGAAATGGTGCTTATGGCTGCCTAGAAAACACAGTAATACAACCACACTTTCAATTCAGTTGAGAGATTAAGTAGAAATAGTTAAATGAAGCTTAATTATTACACATTCTTGTAAAATAAAAAAATGGATACAGTTGGAAAGTAATCATGCATAACAAAAGCTGAGGCGAGGTTGCCTGGTTAACTCAGTAATACAACCCCGTATTTTTGCATTACTGATAGGATGAAGATGCTTGGCACTATGTGGAATGAAAATTATGTGTTGCTTGATGCCTGGGTGACTCAGTAATACACTAACACAACCTTTTCATCCCAATCAAGAACACACTATCGAGTACAGGAACAACACTTGCTATTTGAGATGCCTGATTGATATGTGAACTCGTAAGTTAGTTTTGTCACCTAGTATGACTTTCTTGCAAATCTTGCAGGTCAATCCTGTGGTCATTTTTGGCTTCCATGAAGGATAAAGGATGGTCACTTTCCGCAAGAGCTTCTTACATTCACTGGGATGCTGCTTCTTAATGTGATCCTTCAGTCTGCCAATTTTATTCTCTTTGAAAGACTGTTGGCAATTGGGGCAATACAGAATTCTATCTTTAAATCTTGCTGTTGCTTTGAAGTACTTTCTAGGACGTACCCTCCCTTTATCTTTCTGTGAGGGATGTCCAGTTTCTTCTGGAGGACCATCAGTCCTTATAGCATGACTCCCTTGCACAACAAGTGGTGGGTAACGGACCTCTCTGGGATGAGTTCTGGGATACACCAATGGAGCATCGCTTGAGTACAACCCCAATAAATCCGGCCTAAACTCTCTGATGATTCCACTTAAATTAAGTTGGACCTGTTCCTCACTGTAATGTGGAAAACACATGTGTTAGGAATGTGACAATGTATGCAGGTTCACTCGTATCTGTGATAATGGAGCTAATCAGAGAAAAGCAGTATACTTACTTGCAAGTACATATAGGAGTGTAAATGCCCAACTCAATCCAAGGAACATCAGCAAAATTTGCAGCAACAGCAAGATTTTTCCCCGTGTTGAAGCCAGCATGTAGGCCAAATGGTAAGGTCACAATGAATTCGCCTGGTTCCTGAATTACCTGTAAACCAAAAAAAAATGGAAAGGTTTACCAAAAGAACTGTAGACATTCACACAGCAATGAAAGGCAAGCAGAAGTCATGTGCAAACCTGCGTGTAAGGCACTTGAAATTGATTCCTAAAGTATTCAGGATCTGCCA
This sequence comes from Frankliniella occidentalis, assembly GCF_000697945.3. Lineage (NCBI taxonomy): Eukaryota > Metazoa > Arthropoda > Insecta > Thysanoptera > Thripidae > Frankliniella > Frankliniella occidentalis. Next base: position 23,980 of record NW_026267662.1, read on the forward strand.
CGAGCACCTTGTGATCAACCAGGAGAGCCCTGCACGAACTGTGTGACAAGTCAAGTTGAATACCACTGGCAATTTTATCCACTAAACCAAAGTAGTCTGGAGAGATCCCTAACCTGTGAACCAAAGCATATTATTATTTTGCAGCCAACTAAAAGTGTAAGACGGGTAGTCTGTTATTGAAACCAACCAAAACTTCGGAGCTCCAGCAAAGTTGTAATTGATGCTGTAAAGTCCACCATCTTCGACATGCCAAGGGAAGAGACTGTGCGTTTCTCCCGCATAGAAGTACGGACAATCAATACCATCATACTTTTGATCCAGGTGAGACAAAAGTGAGTCAAGTCCGCTGGAGAACGAGAAGCCATCCGACAGACTGATTGTGGCCTCCTTGTCCAGCACAATACCGTCCCCGTATACTGGTGGAGGAAATGTTGGTGAAGCCGTCTCTTCTGAATCAACAGCAAGCCGCAGGTTGGGTGAACTTTCTTCCAGATGGGTAAAGATGTGTCTACGCAGTTGGTCCAAGTCTCCTGACACCACATGAGGTGAGCTGAAATGTGCAAAGAAAAGGGCTGCATACAGAAGAGAATTCCTTGCCAAACTATGATTGAAAATGGTTACCAAAAGAAACCTACCAACAGTTGGCCCTCTTCCGGTAAGAAAGTGGTTTCACTGAGTGTTCGACAAACTGTTTTCTCTCCTTATCCGTGCACTCCACCTTTGAGTACTGATAGAGGTGGTGGTCTGGTGACACTCTGTGAGCGATGATTGCTGTTAGGAAATATTTCTGTATCCGAGTGGGGTGTGTATATCCTCTCAGGATTAATTCTTTAGCTTTTCTTTGTTTGAAGAAACCTTTTGTTTCATTATCTTCTCAGTGGGCTGTGGACGTATTACTGTGTTACCCAGGCGTCTACAGCTCACTTTGTCTTGATATTAATTTTTCACTCGCAGTAGTCTAGTGGCACGGCTCTTGCACTCCTCCCTTCTAATGTTCATGTTAATCCTCAGCAATGTTTTTCATTACCTGGTTTTAAAGAGACCAAGCTTGATTGCTGTTAGGAAATATTTCTGTATCCGAGTGGGGTGTATATATCCTCTCAGGATTAATTCTTTAGCTTTTCTTAGTTTCAAGAAACCTTTTGTTTCATTATCTTCTCAGTGAGCTGTGGACGTACGTCTACATCTCACTTTGTCTTGATATTAATTTTTCACTCGCAGTAGTCTAGTGGCACGGCTCTTGCACTCCCTTCTAATGTTCATGTTAATCCTTAGCAATGTTTTTCATTACCTGGTTTTAAAGAGACCTTGCTTGATTGCCGTTTGGAAATATTTCTGTATCTGAGCGGGTTGAGGATGCACAACTGTTGCATCCAGGGTCCAATATTTCCTTTATTCTTTCTATCGAGTGCTGTGTGCAATACTTACATACTTGATGTGTCTTTATGGGATTTCTTCTCAAACTAAACGTGGGGTTAGCAGCTGCTTAATTCTCGCTGTTCCTCAGCATTTTTAGGAAGTTTTGTTGATGTATTTGGGATACATCGAGTTCCCTTTGAGGAGCTTTCATTTCTAATTCCAGTGTAAATATTGTTCCTTGTTTTGTTTTCTATACTGAAGCATTTATACCTTTTGAATGGTCCTCTTTGAGAACCGCATTGCATCTCTAGTCTTTCTAGTTCATTACCTTTGTACTACTGCAAGGATACTTGGTGAAGTGTGACTGTGGTTCTGGCTTCTTGGCTATTGAATAGGCCTTGTAGCTGTGTTTTAAGGTTTGATCATGTTAAAAATTTACCAATTTGTGCTGTGATAAGTTTTGGAACTGCATCATCTGCCTTTCCATTTGTTTTATTGTGTAGTTGGGTGAGTGTTTGAATAAATTTAATTATTCCTGTCAGCTTTCTTGCTTCACTTTGCTTCATCCTCAGTTTATAATTGTTTTGAAAAGGAACAAGAACAGTCATACAACCTGATTTGATCCAAGTTAATTTATTTAACCATATGTACATCTGACTACACTTTTTAACAACCCCTGTCATACATAAAACTGCTCCCTTCCACCTTCCACTTTTTTTTCTTGATTGAACTATCTGATATGCAATCTGTCATTTTGGGTATTTCTAACAATTTGGAGACCCAATCTAGGGACACAGCCAACACTTGCCTACAATTTAAAACTGGGAGTCATCATACTTGTGACATTAAAAGTTCCTTGTCCATTCACTTATCCACACAGCACTACCTCTGCATTTTGATCCTGGCAATGAGTAAATGTTTTCCTGACGGGTGATGGTTGACTGGAGAGGGGAAGGACATGTCTCACAAGTCAACATGGGAACCAGGTATTATTGGCTCAACTGAGGACAGGCAAAGATTGATGGCATAATGGCCAATGTAGGTTCTAAATTATGAGTTACTGCTTGCAAAATAAGGTGGCCGATTGTTGGCTCACATCACTATGGTAACACATGTTGTCCGTCAAAAAAATAGGAAGGCAAAGATAAATGGATCTTACTAACTGGCAACGCAAAGGTCTACTGCAGGTAAAATTTATGGTAACCATCTTGACAGTAACTTGGTGGTGCCACTACTTTAACACACATTTTTACTGTACAAAATTAGCACGAGCAGCAGTGGGCTAAAGATAGGTGCTTTAAACTAGAGCAGAGAAGGCTGGCATTTTCTGACCTCCTCCTCATACTCAATGAATCCATTGTGTTCTTTAAGGAGAAAGAACAAAAAGGTGGATGGGGAGGAATAACAAGAGAGCTGGTGGAATCCAAAAGAGATTTTGTGATGGTCTGTACACTGCATGACCACACCACATTTAAGAACTTGAAGATGGAATGAACACTATAATACTCTTTGTGTTTGTGTGTATGCTGTGTCTAGGGTGAAATATTGTCCCCTGAAAATAGAATCAAGGAGTTGGGGCGACGTAGCAATGAATTCAGGGAGATAGAGGCCATTCTATCAACAGGCCAAGCAGGTCCAGGTCAGTAACATTAAATTTGCACCTACAACTGGTAATTCAGGATTTATTTTAAAGAGACATTCAAGCGAGAATTCACACACAGGAGCCATAATTCCATTTTTCTCACACAGCTGTTACACACCCAGGAAGGCGTAGGAGGGCTACTATAATAAGAGATGACAGCACAGCCGAGGAGAGACCACCATGGCGTTACTAAAAGTAAGTCAACCATACATGGGTTTTGGCTGAGCATAAAATTGACAGGAGGGATTCACTTCACATGATGCATTACATAAACTCAGGGGCAGAACACTTTACAGACATCAGATAATTTTAAATACTGCCTACACATCTTTACACAATAAGCACATTTTTGGTGTGCAGTTATGATTTGACAGCAAGTACGCCTTAGCACCCAAGGTAGATCAAAACAAACAAAATTTCCACCAAAAGCCCTACTTTCAAAAGTTACCTCTAGGAGACCAATGATATAATAATGGTTGAAAAATATTATTTGCAACCTGTGGTTTTTGATTTAAAGAAAAAAACAATTTTCAAACTAGATCTGTCTTTTTATGATACAAAACGGACATAAAATTCCCAGATTGCTTACTCTATACCTTAACAATTATGCTGCATACAGACAAGTAGGCAAACATACATAACTGAACATTTTTTGGTCAGTGGAGTAATAGGCTTCAGTAATCGCTCAGCCAACATTCTAATGGCTGCCAAATTTAAAACTTAAGGTAAACCATTGCAGCTGGACACTGCAGCATCCATGAGACTTTAACACTAGAACTACCGGAGGGGTCAAAATGACCCCTTTTGCTTTACAATTGCCAAATGAAGTATCAAATTTTTTTTTCTACCGACCCGCCACTTTTTTACTTTTCATGGGTCACCAAAATACGCTTTGACACGAAAAATCAGGCATGTGCGTCTAAAACTTTGGGAGATATTAAAACATATACCTCGCTCTACCGAAGGGGTCATTTTGACCCCCTGTATTAGTTTTCGAGGGCTTTTCATGGTTTTTACGAGAGATTTTTGAACTTAAACCTTGCTATTGTTGTTCTGTGTGGAAAGTATTGACTTCCGCTACATCACAAAATCATGTTTTGCTTACATAATACTTGTGAGGCATTCGCAACGGTTCTGTCAGCCTAAAAACGCGTTCCATGGTCGACCAAAGGTTAAACATGTTGATAAATGGTCTATTACGACTGTTATTGCATGATATTTGTATACTGTTTTATTCGCAGAACCAAAGTTTCAGAATTACTTTACCGTATTTGCGGTGTTTACGGTTGTTGGTCAGCCTAAAATAAACACAGGCTATGCTAAACTGTTGAGAATAATTGTTTTTCATTGTAATCCTATGCAATTTACCCGAAACGCAATGAAAAATTGCGAAAAAATCTGTAAAACTTGTGAAAAATTGCATTTCGTGCTTTGCGGGTTGCCTACCTACCCCCACACAGGGACCCCCGTAGGTCCAAATACTGCATCAAGGGTCAAAAAAATCGAAAATAAGAAGTTGTGTAACCCAAACCGCAGTCTTTTAACAGTTAAAACGGCAGAATAGCACTTAGGGGTCAAATTGACCCCTCCGGTAGATCTAGGTATACGAAAATCCCGGTAGTTCTAGTGTTAACTTAGTCAAGGTACACTTTGCAGAGTTAACAATTCGGATAGAGGCAGCTGATAATTGGCTGAGTTCAAACTACACTAAAAATTACAGTACAGTGCAAAACCAAAAACTGTGTGACAGAGCCAAGTTTCAGGTCAGGGTTGCTGCAACCAAACAGACACAACTAGCTAGGCTACAAGGAAGGCTTGGAGAAGCAACAAATTCATTTGCAGATAGACAACTAAAATTTTCGTTCATTTACATGAGCAATGGTGAAGAATGTTAACATTCTCAGCCAGAAATGCATTGCATTCCACTAGTAAATACTACACATCAGCAAACAAGACATTCAGCACTGATATGATTACCAATTGAATAACAAAAATGATCATCAATAAACAATAGAACAGACAACATATGGTCTGTGGATTTCTTGTCTCAACTCTATCCTCGTTTCCTTAATGGAGATTCAGAACAAGAGCACCATAATTACTTGGGCTTTGCCATCCATGGGTCACAACAGCAGGGAAAACAATCAAATTGTGCATTATGACCACAGGTTCAGACTAACATTTCATTCTAATTCTAGTCATTGCTACTTCCAAATTGTTCAAGAAATAAAAAAAAACATGGACTGTTTCAGCAACATCATCTCTACAAGTACTCCTCACAAATTTATACCACCACTGATCGATCCTATGGAGAGATCAGCCTTTTAACAGGATAATGAATTGAACTCATTTTTGTATCGATTCATAATAGACAAGATGCATTCGCTTTTGAATTTCTCATGGAATTTGCCTACATGATCAATCAGCAGGCTGGGGCCCTTGCCACAAAACCCAAACTTGAAGCAGGCGGCACATTTTGGACATTTCAATAGTCTACCAAAATACCTTGAAACCACAGGCCTCCTCCCTAGCAGAGCTACATGCCGCTGATTCATTTTCACAATTCCTAGGCTCGTGTTACGATTGCCTTTGGCAAGAGCAGCACAAGAATTAATACCAAATTCTTGTTTCACCAAAACTTGCACGGCTGGTGACGAATATCTAAGATCACCATCACCACTCATCAACATATCCCATGAACTTGAGTTGACTTCACTTTCCTCTTCTACTTTGATGTTATCTTGAATAGACATCTGCAGGGACAAAAAATTGAAATTCAACACACTTTACTCTTGGTAACATGACATGCAGCATCAGAGACACTCAATACAAACTTCAGAGCTCAAGAATCCAGTGTGCCCATCAACGGTGCTCTGCATTGAGTAACAGTTGACTTGAGAATAACAGCCAGCACTTTCACTACAACTTGCAAAGGAAGCTCTGTTGTCAGCCACTTCAGAACCATCGTCGAGGTAACTCACCTCCTCTTTAATGGAAAACTGAAATGAAATGAGAAAACAGGGGTAATAATAAGGTGCCCGAGTGACTTCACAACTACTTACACAATTACAAAAATACTTACACCACAACAGAGCGATGACTTTGGATTACTCCTCTGAGGACTGGGAGAGGGGTTGTGATCCTGCGTGACAGCTGCTACACTGATTTCTGATCCCTCCATTACAGATCACCATCGGGCACTCAGCACGACATCACTGCACCCATAGAAGAGCCTGGAGGTGGGGATTGGGGAGGACAAAACATTAGACATTTCCAGCCAAGATTTCTTCACATGACACATCATCAATTATGATTTCCTTTTCCAGCAAGATAAATATTGAGACAAATAGTGCCCGCCCGGAGCAAGGCCTACTGAGGCATCATAACCTCAAGTCACTACAACATACCACCAACCCACAGTGTAATTATTATTACTGCTATTACTCGACAACCTTGAACACACTCACTGAACATTAGAATGCACAGCACAAATAATCTCTACGACACAGATAAGGTCAAATTACGTCACGATACTGTATTTTCGCTAGATGTGTTGTTGTTGTCGTTGCAGTTCACACTGCCCCCTTCACGATTCCAAAACACACCCTTCCACCTCTACATGCGTACCAGCACAACCGACTTTGGAAAGAAAAAACACAACCACATTGATTTCTCAACATTATTATCGACAGACTTTCCTCCCTGCTTTTATTGCAAGAAGTTTTACTTGCAGATCTTTCGGGTTTTGGACCTAACCAAAATGGATCTTTCTTTCTACCTTACGTGTCAGGCTGGTTGACCTGAACCCGCCTCACGTTGCGTAGAAATGTCTCCCAATTGTGTCTCCGTATTGTTCTCGCCGCCGTCTGCCGGGTGCTCCGCTCAAGATGCTGCCAGACGATTCCTGCGTGACGAAAGATAAGTTTGGATGCCCAGTTATTGAGGTCACAAAGGACAACCTCAAGGATTTTCCGGCTCTCATATCTTGGATCAGGCAGAGAGGTTATGGCAGAGACACCGGTCTTCTGAAGGTACACATCACGCACGCGTTTCTAAACAAATCTACTTCCTATGTGTAGAGTGTTAACAAGCAGTTCATTTAATCGTTGCCTTGACATTCTGTGTTCCCCAGCTGCACCTGTCACCTGCGGATAGGCGAGATGCGGCTTGCGTGAAGCAAGTTACCACACTCATGAAGAAGGCATTCAAAGAAAAAGAGTGGGATGGTGATGGCAAGGCGTTCCGATTTGCCTACAGCCCGTCCGTCCAAATCGCTCACAGAGTGTCACCAGACCACCACCTCTATCAGTACTCAAAGGTGGAGTGCACGGATAAGGAGAG
>NW_026267662.1:35312-47817 GCF_000697945.3 Frankliniella occidentalis
GAGGGCTCTACTTTCACGAGTTACCCCTTAGAAGACCATAAAAAAATATTTTTTTTCCTACTCTTTGGACCAACCCCTATTTCTTTGTTACCCCCTTTCACCCCCTTAGGGGTGGTTGCCAGGATTTGCACCAGGCGTTTCGTTGTCCAGGAGTGACCCCTAAGATACCCTGAAATTTGTAGACCTCTAGCTCATCTCCTTCCTCTTACACGGACGACAGACAGACAGACACGAGAGCGGTTGCATAAGCCCGCTTTAATGCTTTTTTAAAAGCAGAAGGGCGGGCTAAAAATACTATTCTGAGCAATGAAAGTAGAGTTGCAAATTAGTTGCGCTATCATGTTATGAAAAGTGGTGAGTTAAATGCAACTAACCAGTAACTCGGGAGCAGATTTAGATATTTAAATCTTATATACACAGTAGCACTTCTTGTATTTTATTTTTTCAAGACAAGCAAAGATCAGCATCAACACTTTTTGATTTTGATCTTCCCAGCCCATATTTATTTGGATTGGCAACAAATATACATTGTGCACAAATAATCCCTTGACACTGGAATATCCTTTGCAGTTGAAAACATTAAGCAAAAATGCCAAACAAATTCATGAAATAAAATTTGAGTGCTCGGTTAGCTGTATGTATTACGAGACTTGGAAGAGTGAGGAGGCCGCCAGGCCGCGCCGCAGCGGATCCTCCATCTACCCATCTATCGGGAGGGGTCCGCCAACCCTGTCATATGCCAGACTCCCGTGCGTGGGCTTTGCCCCCGCGTGCGAGGCCAAGGCCTCGCTTGGCGAGGGCTGCGCCCTCGCGGGAGCTCGGCTTGCTCAGAGCTCGCTTCGCTCGCTCCTCGCAAGCCTTCGCTTGGGGTTGTCTTAGGGCTACTTTAAGGGCACCGGCCTTGCCGGAGAAAAGGGGGGGGGGTGCCCATAAGTAGCTTCTCTTTCACGCTGGTGTCAGGGCATCGTGTCACTGGTGCGAACCATCTCTTTGCGAGTACCAAACGCTGGCCAACTGTGTAACATGCTGTTGCCTAATTGCTTTTCGTTCGATAGATGATGGGTTCTGTAACTGTGAGAGTGATTAGTGGCCACGGATCTGAGGTCAACCCTCTATTGATCAACGCCGTCAAGTTCAGCAGGACCTTGACAGTCGTCGCGATGCTCGTGTGTATCTGCAAGAATCGCCAGGTACGTGACTGTCATGTTTGTCGTGTGTAGTGCTCCACTATAGACCTTTTCGACAGTGGTTGAGGTTAGAAACAATTTGGAGGCTGCAACTCTTTTCTTTCGAACTGGTTGAACTGTTTTGACTTTGGAGCGCAACAACGGACGACTTGTTCCATTGCGCTACGGAGTCAGAATTTGCTACAGGGTGGCCGCTCTGCCCCGTTGTTTTATAAAGGTAGACTATAGCGGGGAGCGGGGGAGGTGAGAGGGGACTGGTAGGTGAGGTAGGTGCGGGCGGGCTAGTCTACCTTTTTAAAACTACGGGGCAGAGCGGCCACCCTGTATAAAGCATTCCGGTTAAGCTGAAATGCAGAAGAATGCGGGGAAGAAGAAATCGCTATGCTTTAACATTGTGACTTCCGTTTTCTTGTTCCCTGTATTCATCTGCATTTTAGCTTTACCGGGATGCTTTATTAGGGTTCATTGAACACGTTCCAGGCGTGAAAGTTTTCAGCCCCCTACCCTCTCCTCCCCCCTCACCCTACCGTCGAAAAGGTCTATTGGACCAACGCTGCAAGTAGACTGTCCGGGCGCGCGCAAGACCCCACGACAGAACAAGGCCGTGTACGTGTAGCCGAGTTTGTGCTGGAGACCGCTGGGACAAGCACGGCACGGGCCGTTTTGTTCTCCCGTGCGGAGTTACCCGCGCCCCCCGCAGGCCTAGCAGATCTCCCTTTGTTGTTCCGCGTTGTTCCCCGTCGAGCTAACCGAGTTCTGGTCCTCTGCAGCGCCGGGCCTCCAAGCATCCGCTTTACATCGTGGTTTCTGACGCCACGTTCTTCGCTCAGCAACTCATCTTCTTCGGGGACTTGTTGGTGGTCGGGCCGGTCATGTGGAATGGGGAGGGAGTGGAACCAGAACTCTGGCTACTCGTTCTCGTTCTCCACGCGGTTGTGGCCGTGATGTTCGCGTGGGGCGCGATAATGCTCAGTGAGGAGAGAAGGGCCCTTGTCGCCTGGCTCGACGCGGAGGCGAAAGCCAAGACCACCTTGGCCGAGACGGTTGGGGTCAAGCCCCCCAGGGAAAACCATCCGGCGTAAGGTATAGGGCCTGAACTTTACCCCGTTTGTAAGTGAGCAGTTCTCCGCGAATGGGTCACTTTCGTGTCCACGCTCTATTTCATCGAAATCTTAACCGATCTGAACGATTTTCTTTGCTATCTCTGCGTCTTCAAACTACACTGTAAAAAAAATTAGTGATTTTACATGGAATATATGGAAAGTATTACCGAAATTATGTTGTATAATTACAGGCATCGGGATTTATAACACAGTTCTTCTGGTAAATTTACAAGTTAGGTATTTTTACAAGGTTTCTGTGGTATATTCACCAAAAACCTGCGATATTCCTGATAAAAGTGTTGTAATTTTACAAGCGCGTGTAATCTGGTGCACGTACGTCTGTAATGTTCCCAAGTGCCCTGTAATTACACGGATGTGTTGTGGTAAATTTACAAGGAAAGTCAGTATCTTCTGTCTAGGAAGTAGCGATTTTACCAAGTGATGACAATTTTCAAGGTAAATTTGTGTAATATTCCCAGACATGTGTACAATTAATGCAAAATACCGGTGATTACTTTTGTGAGGACACAGATCTTTCTTATAAAGTTGTCATGTTCCGAAGCTCAGCGCGCCTGTCACACTCCAGATAGGCAACACCCCTCGTGCACGTCAGACGGGTTGCCTACAACGCAGGCGCGCTGCCGCGTCCGGGTCCGGTCCGTCCGGACCGGTAGGGCGCCCGCGCACGGCGACAGCCGGAGGGACTGGGACTGTGGGCGTACCGGTGTACCGGTTGTGCAGGCCGTAGAGGAGGGGGGGGGCAGGGGCTTTGTGCGGCAGGAGCAGAGCGGGGGGCGGACGCCTCGCGATCCTTCAAGTGCTGGTCGCCGCCGCCCCGCCCCCGCTATCGAGGAAGTGGCGTGCGCCGCGCGAAGGCACACGTTTGTCTCTCCTCACGTTATCATGTTTGGTCTTGACCCAATGCATTGAATTCCCCTGAGAAGAGATGGGGTTGGGGAGAGCGGGGGAGGGAGAGCCCACTGCTGCCCACTTGCGGACGGGAGAGATAGAAGCAGAGAGGAGCGGCGGTGGGCTCCCCCTGCCCCCCCCCCCCGGTCTCCTCTGCTTACCGCTTCCCCCACCACCGAAATACGTCATGATCAGCTGATTGGACCAGCTGAAGGTGTGACCGGTAGACAATCGCTCACTTTGACAGCCGTCTGGGTCCCGAACGCAACTGACACAACATAAAGGTGAGTGCTTGTTTTGTGTAATCCCATTATCTTTCAGGTGTTTTTTAAAGTTCTAAACCAAAAGATGGTTCTGTAGCCCTTGTTTCACTAAAGATTTAATGAGGTCTTGGGATTCTCATGTTTGTTATGGTCGAGCCACGTGTTCCGCGAGGTTAACATGTGTGGATGACATCTAGTGATCTCCGGCTTTGACACTACAATAGTTAAACCAATAGTTAAAGGGACACTTTATCGACTTAATTTAGGCTTTTGGGATGGATTGTCCTTCTGTTCTCAATTTGAGAGTGGGGCACATTGAGCCTTTCTTTTCTTTTCGCTCTGGTTTAGATACCTAGTTGTGCGCTAGAACTATGTTTTAATTGAACGCTCCTCCCATCAGACGTTGTTGACCAATACTTCATATCTTGATGGCTTGATTTATTTGCAGGAGTTTGCAACGTCACTCAGCCACTAAAGCTCACTTCACTGGAAGTTATTTGACAAATCTGCCACAGGTATGTTACTTTGACAGTCTATTCACACTAGTGCCTAACATCAGATTGGATTTAATCTAATTTATCATTATCATCTCTTGCAGGTGTCAGTTGTGGGCGCTTCTTGCAGACCTCCCAGAGCAAGGTAATTATGACAATCCAATGTGTCATATGCCATAAGGGACAGCTTTCTATAAACAAGTACTTTGCTCATCAGTGGGCCCATAGATATACCCCAAATGTGGCTTTTCCATGCCCATTCCCACACTGTGGTAGAATCTTTTCTCGATATAAATCATTTTGTTCGCATAAGAGAAGCCACAGAATAGTTATCTCAAGTCATAGTAATAGCATTTCTGACGCAAGCTCTGACCTTAAATGTACTGTGAAGTCTTGTCCAGTTTTAGTATCTTCATCATCAAAACTTTTAAATCACCTAGAGAGTCATGTTCGTAAAGGTCAGAGTGTCAAATGTCCTTGTGAAAAGTTGTTCACAAACCGCAGTACTCTTAGATCTCATTTTAAAAGAAATCATCGGGACACTCCTTTTGTTGTTAGAGATTTACAATTGAGTGATAATATTAGTTATGCTAGTGATGATGTTGAATTACCTAATGATGAAATGTCATATAATGTTGAAATGTCTAATGATGTGCCCCCCCTAGATAGTAATTTAAATGTTAACAGTAACTCTAGTGATAATATTTCATCTGCTTTACCTTCAGTCACAAGTGATGATTTTTTAAAATCGTTTGCATTAATGCTTTTACGTTTACAATCAAAATCTTTTCTATCAATAACATCCTTACAATTTGTTATTGAGGCTATCCAAGGTATCAGTGACCATGCTGTTGAATACCAGAAAAGACTATTCAATGATTTAGCCGATAAGTATGGAATTCCATCTAATATTAGGACAGCTGTGGAAAATGAAGTTTTTAATCATAATTTGTATGAGGAAGCTGTGGGTGACAAGGGTCTCTTTAGATCACACCACATGAGGAAAAAGTACTACAGCAACAATTTTGATTTCATTCCACCAGTTGAATACGAACTTGTCTCTGGGACCAAGACTTATAAATATCATTATGTTGATGTAAAAAAATCTCTTGCTAGTCTCCTAACAGACAAGTCTGTACAGGAACTTTACAATAAGAAAGGAAATAATCAACCTAATATTTTAAAAGATTTTGAAGATGGGACTGCTTTTAAAAAAAATAAGTTTTTTATTGACAATCCAGATGGTTTGAAGATTATTTTGTACATGGATGCATTTGAGCCCTGTGAGCCATTAAAGGCTGCTCGTGGGAAACACAAGATGCTAGCTGTGTACATGACTCTTGGCAATATGCCAGCTTATTGCAGGTCTACCAGAGATCCCATTCAGTTGGTCATGCTGGTTCATGCAGACACTCTAAAAGAATTTAGTTATGAACAGATTTTTTCCCCTCTTTTGGAGGATTTGAAGAGTCTTTATGAAGTTGGTATTAATGTTGTTTTCAATGGCACTCCTGTTAATTTGAAAGGATGTGTAGTTGGAGTGAGTTCTGATAATCTTGAGGCCCACACAGTGGGCGGTTTTAATCAAAGTTTCTCTGCGGCAGACTTTTACTGCAGATACTGTTATGCTCGACGAGCCCAGAGAATTCGGGGTGATGTTTCATTGTGTGTCCGAAGAAATTGTTTTAACTATGACAATGATGCTAGGTCAGCTGATGAAAGAGATGAGCCTGTGAAAGGGGTGTGGGAGGCATCAGTTTTAAATGAAATACCTGGGTTCCATGTAATGAATGGATTGCCGCCTTGTAGTGCCCACGATATTGCAGAGGGATTCCTGCCCAAAGACTTATTTATTGCACTGAAAATATTAGTAAAGGCTAAATGGTTTAACTGGAATTATGTTAATGCCAAAGTGAAATTTGTCAATGGTAAAAATGCTAATGTTACTATAAGGGAGATCAACCCTAAAAAGAAGAAAATTGTAGGGTCTGCATCAAGCAACCTTCGTCTTCTGCAAGTCATAACTTTGGCCTTAATTGATCGGGTAGAAGACCCATCCCACGAAGCTTGGCAGATGATTGTAAAACTGCAAGAATTTATGAAATTGGTTTGTGCTCATGAAATATCTCTGGACCAAACTTTCAGAATTGATGTCTTAGCAGAGCAGTATGTGAATTTAAGGAAGTCTGTTATTCCTCAAGTTACACTTAAATGCAAGCATCATTATATCTTACATTATGGAGAACTTACAAGAATGTATGGTCCACTTCAGAGATGGAGCACAATCCGTTTTGAATCAAAACACCAATATTTTAAGTCTGCATCCAAGCATGCTCCTAATTTTATAAATCCAACCATGTCATTTTCATACAGGCATCAGTATATGCAAGCATATTTACGGGAAGGTAATTTGTTTCCTACTGCAGTAAGTGCTGACAGTGTTACCCAATATCGGTCAGAATTGTATTCAGCTGAAGTAAATAGGGCTTTGGAGGAATGTGGTCCTTTCCACTCAGAAACCTATGTAGCAGTCAAAAGTGAATATCACGGTATAAAGTATTCTTTGGGAGAGATTATCATGCTGGAAGAAAATAATGATGGTCAGATTAGATGTCTGTCTATAGATTTAATGTTAGTTGTTGAAAATTATAAAGCATTAGTTTTTATTGGAGCAGAAAAGTATGTCATCTACCATTCACATCTTGGAATTTATGAGATTGTACCATCCACCAACTCATCATGTATTTCCTGTCACATCAGAGACACTGCTGGCCCTGATCCTCTAAAATCTCTCTCTATTGGAGACCGATATTTTACTTATCTAAAGTATGCTATTAGATCCCTATACTAGAATAAATGAATGTATTTTCCTTTGTCTGATTTATTGTGCACTGCACTTTACTTCTTCCCATGTATATGTTGGATAAATAAAATGACTTAAATTACTCAACTCACTTCATTTATTAATCTCAACACTGACCTTAATGTTACAGATGGCCAAAGTATTCAAAGTGTGGTGCTCTCAGAGAGAGAAGAAGAAGTGCATCACTGCTGAGGGCATGGCTGACCTGATAGAGAAAGGTAATTTTAATTATTTTGAAATTAATTTTACACTGAAAAGAGAAACTGTCATAAAGTAAAATTTTAATTGGTATTTTTGTTTCAGTCAAAGCAAAATTTTCTTACGAATCTGTTTACCTGGTTTTGGAGGAGGATGGAACAGAAATTGAAGACAAGGCGGCCCTGCTTGCCATGGCTAACCAGACAATAATGGCGTTGCTTGTTGGTGAACTATGGGGAAGCCCTTCAAGTACAACATCCAGTTCCAGAGGTGGGCCACCATCACCATCTACTCCAGCCACTCCAGCCACTCCACAAGTCCCTGTTCAGAGTGCTCCTTTATGGCACTGCAATCCTTCATCAACACCGAGGAAGAGGAAGGGGGACTGGAGTCTGAATTATGAAGTTCCATGGATGAAGTTGCGGTCAGCTATACTTTCCAAACTTGAAAGGAGCGTTGGTAGGGAGACGGATGGTGCTGTGAAGCTTTCTAAAACAGAGTTGAGTGAAGTAGTGCGTGTGATTACATCAGAAATAAGACAACATGACACCTATCCAGGAAGAAATGTTTATAGGAATGTTTCTGGGGCAATGATAAAAAAATATAAAGTTCTAGCTGACTTGGATGAAGATGGTAAATTTATTGGTGAGGGTATTGCAACCCTTGCAATTAAATTAGAAGACCATAATAATTATCTAAATAGACCTTCTAAAAATACAAGTCTGATTGCTATGACAATATCTCCAGGACTTCCTAATGGCAAGAGAAAGCGAAACAATGCTTCAAGTAAAGCTCAGAGTGGTACCAATAATTGGCAACCGGAATATCCAGATAATGAAGATGAGCATTCTCAAAAGGCGAAGAAAATGTGGCTACAATTAGAATCCAAGAAGAGCGCCAGAGATAGGGACAATGATAAAGTTAAACAGTTAATGGAAGTAACTTACCCATATCAGCGTTTGTTTTTCAATAAAATGGACCCGACAGTTGAGCAGTTAAAAGAAGAATGGCCGCTGCTTCTTGAAGCTGATTACTTGTTTCGGCATTGTGAAAAATTAGTTCAAAACTTTGACAGGGACATTGACTACATGTCTACCCATAAGCTGAAAAAAGTAATAGCAATTATTGAAGAAAGTATAATAGTGGAAAAAGCAAAGGCAATTATGGAAAAGAATGAAGAGACAAAAATAGAGAAAATGAAAAATGCTGAGGAAGCAATGTCAATAGTTACAAATGCTAAGAAAGTGAACCCCATTCTTGGTGCAGTTATCTTAACCATGCACAAATTTCAGGAAAGGAAAAGGGGGCAGAATCTCATCTTTGTTCATAAAGAGGTAGGCAGCCGGGGAAAATTTGTGCTTGTTTCCAAATATATTGATTGGCTTGGCAACTCATCTTGTTTTGCTTGGCTGTTGCAGGAGGGATCTACCCGGGAAGAGATACTGGCGGCTCCTCAGAGTTCCAGCCCATGTATTGTTGTTGTTGGTAAGTTGATATTTAACTCTGTTGCTAAACACATACTTTGGAATTAATCAATGCAATTTGTGTAATTTCATTGGCCTTACCTTTTTCAGGGAGAACTATGTATGAGGCTACCTACTACTATGTTGTAGCAGAAGGTGTGATCATATGCTCCACAACTTCTGCAAGCCAGGCAGTGACAGTACTGTACTGTTTGTTTTTCATTTTTAATATGGAGTTTCCTCAAAAAGCTGGACACACATGGGAGTTTCTCCAGCGTTATTTTTTCCAAAATAATCCTGAAGAGGGCTCTAAAAACCCAAAGAAGAAGGTGCAATTTGGGAATGCCACAGCACGAGTGAACTCTTTTATTAGAGATGTGGTCCGATACCAGCTTAATGAAGTTAACCTTGAGGAGGAGGAAGCTGACGATTTATAATGTTGTCTTAACTCTGCAGGTTTCGTTTCAGAAACCAGCATGTTTGTTTGCTCAACTAATTTTAGGAAGGATTATTATAAAGAGTTTAGTATTTACTCTTTGACTCAGCGTATTTGCTGACTATATTCTTTGATTGTTTCTCATTTCAGAAACCACAATGTTTGATTGCTCAACTTAGTTTAGGAAAGGATTTTAATAAAGAGTTTGGTATGAACTCTTGAATTCAGCTTATTTGCTGACTATATTCAGTTTGATTGTTTGTAATTTAATTTAATTAATTTAATTTTACCTGTTTAACAAATTACAACATATTGAAGTACCAGCAGTTTTTAAAAGACAGTCTTATAAATGCTTTCTCCCTTGCAATCCAACTATTTCTTGACCATCACATAAGATATTGAAATTCCAGCACTTTCTTGAATTTAAACCTGTAACAGTAAAAACAATTGACTCTTTTAAAACCCCTTAACGTACAAATGATGAACTTATTGAACTCAAGCCATACCCGTGCTATGCTGTGGAAACGATTCTGCACACAAGTCTGCCTTCGTGAACAGTAACCCTGAGGAAAAGAAAGCAAATGCGATGGTTTTTAAAGAGAAGGCTGATACCTTAAGATATTCAGCAATTATATTGCATTTCTTGTTAAGATAGCTTACCTCACATAACATTGGATGTTAAATGTATGCAGTAGTCGACAAAGCCGTTTCATCTCTCAGATCTGCAGTAATTTCCAAATTAGGGATGGGATATTCTGCCAAGTCTATACAATACCTGAAAAAAGACAAAAGTTAATTTCCTTGCTACAAGGAGGTTTCTGTCTACCGAATGTAAACATTGTACAATATTACTTGTTTGAAATAGACCGAAAAGGTCGACATCAGCGTGAATCAAGTTCAGACGCCGAATTTACGATTTTGCAGGCTTTGATCGTCTTGTTGACATTAGAAATCATGTTTAGAACGGTTGCCTTGTTTGTGATGCGGCCGTATCCACTTCTGGTCTAGTAAAGTTGTTTGGCACCATCAGAAAATAGCATTTAAAAACATTTCAACTTCGTAAGGCAATTCGAAAAGGTTAGTCGCAAATCGTCGTGATGGTGTAAACCATCGGAAGGTTATAGGCAGACCAGAGTAACGTCTCGATTCGTCGCCATTGAAAATCGTATGCTACCCGTGCTTTTTCCGTCGCGACCTTAAGCTAGTCCGACTATATAAATGTGGTCACAGGTGGTTGTTTTGATCCCGGCCCTGCCCGCTGCCCCTCTCCTGTCTCTCCTCCTCTCCTCCATCCTCCATGTTTGTTTTTCTTTCCGTCTGCCGTCAGACTTCTGCTCGCTGCTTCTGCGGCGCGATAGGCATCTTTGTCAACTTGCAAGAAGAATAAGAAATAGTAAGTAATGCACGAGACGAGCGTGCGTAATCAATCATAACAAGAAGCGTTTCTTTCTTGAAATACTCGTGAAATCACGAGGAAGCCCAGGCTGCTACTGCTAGCCTAGGCCTAGGCCGAGCCTAGGTTATGAGGTCCTCTGTATTCTTTGTGAGAAGGTCGAAAAGCTTTGTACATTTAACGTTTTGTTATCTAGTTATAATTGTAACGCGCTTTTCTCTATTCTCTTTTGCATTGCATTCACATTCTGAGTTATAATTTGTCACATCTTTTGCAGATTGACTCGCCTAGCCGAGTCTCATACCATAGTATAGGTTATGACCAGTCCCATGGTCTTCACACAAGCCTGTTTGTGAGAGGTTGAAGAGCTTTGTACATTTGAAGATTTGCCAGGTATAAATTTCAAGTATGTCTTTTATTTCTTTGATATTTGATTCATATTCTCAGTTACAATTTCTTACATCTTTTGCAGAACTACTCCAGCCCAACATTCCTCTTGGCCGCCGTTGTTGTGATCTGCGAAAACAAAGTATTGTCCCTTGGTTATGCAGGGATATGGACTCTAAATAGGCAAGTAACATGAATATGCTTACCAACATGAACTAGACACTGATATGCAGGAAATCTTGAATCTATCTAACATCTTTCTTTTTTGCATAGGAATCCTCAAGAGTTTAATTGCTGAACGAGTGATAAATGGTTAACTTTGTCATGCCCTGCGTCTGGCTCTGCAAGGTTAGCACGAGGACAGGGGATCCTTGCTAGTTTATAATCAAGTACCACTGACAGCAATGTGCATTGTGATATCAACAGAAACTACTTCAAGGAGCTTTATTAAATTTCAAGGTAATCCCTCCTGTTTTGAAGTAGATTGTGTTTGGATTATTAATTAATGTTGAATTAATTTGGAAAATTTCTTTTTTTTTTCAGGAATGGCATGTTTAATTCTTTTGATTTAGAATACTTTAACAAATAAGAGGTCTTTCAAAAATATGTTAAAGTATCTGTAAGTCTATTGTAGAGAATGATTGTTCAATAAGTATGTGGCCTATAATTGTCAATGTTTATGTCTCATTTGAGCTGAAGATATTAAATTTTGTGTAAACCTGATGTCTGTTGTATTGACTTTGCCTTGTTTACCACAATCTTTGTGGACATATTGATCTTGGTTGGTTACCTACAAGATCCATTTATTAGTCAGACGCTAAATTCAAATACTCCAAATCAAGTCATTTTACACGTACATTAGGGATTTTTACACAGATAGTGTAGAATCATAAATTACATAAGCTAGAATTTTCCCCAAATATATTGGTGCTCCGTATTCCAAGCGATGGTAGTTTTCCCAGTTTTGCCAGTATCATCATGTACAAGTGATGGTAATTTTCCACGATTGGCCAGTACGGACATTCACAGGCTCTGGCACACCAATTTACCACAAACTTGTAAATTTACCATTCCTAGAATAGGAAAGGCTTTACCATACTTTCTTTGTAAATAATATTACACAGATGATGTGTAAACCTTTTTACCACTTTCTGTAAAATTACAGATTGTGGTAATTTTACAAGGTCACACCTTGGCAACTAGTATTCCAAGATGATTTATGTAAAATCTCCTCCAACTTTTTTTACAGTGTAACTAAACACAAAACAAATGTTACTTCGACATTAAAGTCATCCCCTCAAAAGATATTTGAACGGAAAGGGTCTAAAATGTAAGACCCGTAACCATTTTGCATGTCCACAACTCCCGATTTCGAACTTTAACTTCTCTGTACGCCGAAAGCGGATATGAAAACTGATTTCCGCAGGTGGTCTCGTGTTCTACACACATGAGGCTATGTTCTCACACTTGGCCCGTCTTCAGAAAGTCACAGATGTCTTAACACGACTGGCTCAAAAAATGTCCTCCATGGAAAGGTAACAAAAGTCATAAAGCCAGTTTTTGCCACTTTTCTACCGCAAAACTTAACATACGACAACCACGAAACTTCCCATAGATAGAGTTGTGTGTCCTCCACTAGACAACACTTCAAACGCAGGTGAGGCTCGTCTGGTTCGCCGCCTACACTGATTAGAACACCTTAAAACTGTTAGTGTCAAGCATAGAGTGTAAGATCCGTGCACTCTTTTGCAAAGTTTCTATTGCGAATTTCGATGAGGTTCAAACGGGGTTGTGTCCGTGTTGTCAGCC
>NW_026267662.1:48887-49954 GCF_000697945.3 Frankliniella occidentalis
TGAGTACGAAGATTGTTACTATGCGAGAATTTCTTGTTGCAAGCGGTGCATTCAAAAGGCAGTTCCCCTGTGTGGGTTCTCAGGTGAGTACGAAGATGGGCATTATGCGAGAATTTCTTTTCGCATAGAGTACATCCCAAAGACTTTTGGAGCTTGTTGTTTTGGTTACTAGGCTTCAGTTTCCTTTTTAATTCCATGATGAAACAGGCAGGGCCTTGTTGAGCAGCGTCAATATCGGAAAGAGATGAATCCGTCACTGAAAAGTAAAAGTAATACAATCAAAACGATTTTTCCGGGTTTTCCCAATTTAATCTTATTACAGGACGCATCGCACTACCCACTACTCGCTCTACAAGACTAACATGGACCGAGTAGCGCGGGCTGACGAGGAGCAAGGCCTTCGGTCCACGGGGCCGCGGAGGGGATGAGGGGAGGGAGGGGTGGAGGGATTAATATCAATTCAAATTAGTCGCAATGAAGGACCCCCGCCCCGCCCCGCTTCGTCGCCGCATACTTTTATTGTGTGGGGCTCACTCTACTTGGGGGATAATAAATGGTTGTCTCGGCAGCGGCACGCGCAAGTCCGAGATGGATTTCACAGACAGCACTTTTAACAACAGTTCGATTTCCTCAGCATGCTTTATGCCACCACGGCGGTAAGCCGATTTAGAGTTTTAATTTTTTTTTTTTCAAATTTACGTGGGAAAATTAACGCACCGGTTGCCCGGGCCCGCCCTCGGCCATCGCCATTGCTACCGCGCCACCATATGGCCCCACTGTACCACTCGGCCTCCGCGCAGCGCCAGCGCGAAAATACGGCGAAAATGACCACGTTGCACATAAAGACGTACAGGGAGGCGTCCAATCGTAAAATGTCAGAAGAAGTACCCCCCCCCCCAAAACAACACATTCTGAATCAGGAACTACCCTCGCATAGCCGTATCTTTTACTGTTTCGGCCCTAGAGGTGGATATATTGAAAACAATGGCAAAAAGTCAAGTTATAAGACTCTTTGACAAACAATATACAATCTAAAAACTGCGCGGGTTCATTTTTTTTTAAATTTT
>NW_026267662.1:50457-53721 GCF_000697945.3 Frankliniella occidentalis
AGCTCGCGTAGACACATATTCTTTTTTAGCACAAAAAGACGAGCACGGAGATACCACTGCCATTAAAATCGGCGCAAAACTTCATATGTTTATATTGCGCGAAATGCACTTAAGCCCTGCTTCAAACTTCAAGGGCCTTGCGGAGGTACTTAAAATTGTTTCTCAGCGAAAGGAAAAAATACGTGTTCGTTCATTTTTCACCCTCTACTCGATTCTGACCTGCGGTGCCCTCTGCGAAAACTTTGAATTTTTTTTGGGCCACCCTAAACCGGGGTGTCTGAAGTGGCAGCCTGCGAGACGCTCAGGGACTTCCACGTCAGCGGCCTCTCGCTCGAAACAAGTAAATCCGAGATCACGGACCTTGCAAATTTACTACGCCGAGCAGAAAAGCTTCGCACAGTCGATCTGGACACGATTTTTTTGGGGTGCACCACTGGAGGGCACTGCCCCTCCGCCGAGGACGTCGCGATGCTGATCCAGGCCCTCACGTCGTCCGGACGGTCTCTCCTGGAGGTGCTCTCGTTCGTTGGCTTCAGTGGCATCGCTCGGGTGCGGCCGCTCTTTTCGAGGCTTCACATGCTGCCAGCCCTGCGCATGCTGGTCGTGGCCGACTTCGGAACGCAACCTGACGACCTCCTGTGGGCCATCTCGCCCGAGACGGCCCCTAACCTGAGATGCTTGAGCTGCAGGCTGGTTGCGAAGACACGTGGTGCGTGCACGCTAGGCTGCACAGTCCCGCCATCAAGACGGTCTTTCATGTCAACCCGTCGCTGCACATCACGTATGGGGGGCCCAAAACTGCGCCAAGCTGGTTCTGCCAGAGTGCGATGTATGCGCACTGGACTGCCATGAAGAAGTTTCTTGGGACAGAGGGTGGTTCGGGCTATTCTCACATGCTCTCGATAAATGTCCGGCTCCAGATTTTCACGCAACTGTCGGACTTGATTTCAGTTGGCCGTGGCAGTTGGACGACGTAAGCGGGCGGAGCCCATGCACCAGTACCAGCACCATGCCGTGGATACGAGTAACTCTCTGACGTGAATGTGAATATAGAAAATTGTCTGATTGTGAAATAAATAGGGGCACATTACATGGCACACTAGGTGGATTAGTTTTCATGTCTTCCAAAATCTTTTGACTACTCTGCAATAATGGAAGGTTTTCATGTAACTATGTAAGCTAACAATCAGGAACAACATTCATCATCGTGATAAGTGCTCTGGTTGTTGTTCAACAGATTTAAAAGGATATCACAAATATTCATCAGTTTGTACTATATGTGATAAATTTCCTTTCCTTCAATTAATTTATTTAACAAATCTTTACAGTAAATTCCATTGTTAGTTAGATGTAATGTTTTTGAATTTGCTGTGAGTTGTGTTATTGTGATGTGATATTTGTAAATACTGTACTTTGTATTTTATCTGAAAGATATATTTAAATTTTCCACTGTTATCTTGTACTGCGCTTGCAGCAAAGTCAGGAAAGTTGTAGAATGTATCAGTAATACATGGGCTTTGCTTGCCGCAGTGATCTTGCATCTAGCAAGTATGTCTTAAATGTGTCTTGGTATTTTGTTATTTCTTTGAATTTTTCTTTATTTTGATTTAAATTAATGTTTTGTGTTTTGTATACCTCTCATAATTGTCATGTCATGTCATGACCTACCATTGTCCAATTTGATTGATAGTTGTCATATTGAAGTGCCATTTCCCCCTGAAGTATTGTTTTTTCAAAGTAATAATCTCTAACAAGTCAAAACTTTATTGATTTTTCACTCGTTCTTTACCACCAACCTACACCTTCTCGGTGGTGGAAGAACGAGTATTGTTCTCAGTGCAGTGTAACACCAAACATGATTCCATATTCATCTCAGAACATAGAATACCTACAAATCAATTATTCCTTAAGAATAACTGTAGAGATACTTTAAATATCAAGAACTCGAAAAGGGTTTTTTTTCAGCGCCTGGCATACAACTACCTTTGCCTGCGGCTCCGGGCTGGAATACAATACCGGAAAATTGGCACGTCGTACGGCATATTACGGCAATTCAACTAGAATACCGGTGTGTGACATGACTTACAAACCACGTCGACAGACGCTGGGAATACGCTTTAAATACTTCTTCACTACAACACGCAGCTAGCAGACTAGCCTTGCACGGATATAACACTTGACGTTCAGGGATAAGCCGCCGCAAGGCGAACAGGCCGCAAGCCGCTAACTCCTGACCCAGGTCGGGAAAGTAGAAGTACTGGGTATCGGGAGGCAGAGGGTAGAGATCAGAGGCGGCTGCTCAATGCAAATTTAAATTTGAGATCAATTATTCATTAAGAATAACTGTAGAGATACTGTAGGTATCACTAAGATAGACCGGATGGACCACGATGTCATGCGAACATCACTTTTGAGCAAATGTATTCATTTTATTGTCAAAAAAACTTCACTGAGACATTGCTTATGTCGAACAAATGAGGTGAAAATGACCAGATGGTCTACTAAATCGTAAAAAAACACTTTATTTCGAAAAATCCCAAACACACTCCTATTAACCCGTCTCGGGTGTCAGCGCCGCAGGCCTAGCTATATGTGCGCCAGGCGCGTCGCAGCGTTACAGTGTTTCGGGAGATATCGCGAAGCCTGTTACGCGAGACGTGGTCTGGCGTACATATAGCTAGTCTAATGACACTCGCATTTTAGAAGTTTGAAAAAACACACTTTGAATTATTTTTGTATCTTCATTGTACGATATTTGGACAACTGACCCAGGGTCCTCATCCCGCAGCTTGTCAAGCTGCTTCAAAAGTGCTTCCTCTCTGCTCCCTCCGGCCTCTTTCATCGATGCTCCCCATTGATTTCTAAGGAAAGGAGGGAGTTTACAAACAGTTAACATGCCTGTCTCTTGACCTTCCGATTCTATGCGTGACCAGAGTAACGCATTTTTGTTTCCCTATTATTTTTACCTTGTGTATGGTGTTCTTGTGGATCCATGTGTTAATTGAAGTGTCGACATGTGTGGGGTTTTGTTTTGCCACGTTTAGTCTGTGGTTTAACCTTGATGTCTGTATGAGTGTTCTTTCCTCCTTCGACTGGTTCACAACCTTGCATAGTGTTGTCAGCGACTCCACGTATGCTCAAGAAGCTCAAAATGCTCCATTGATGGCTGGCATCAATCCTTTCAAGTTTAAAACCATCTATACTTTAATTTTGCTGGCCTGGAGCCCAAATCAATTCAATTTAAAAATCCAATCACTAACAAGC
>NW_026267662.1:54001-58824 GCF_000697945.3 Frankliniella occidentalis
GTTTGGCTCTATCTCTGTTAGGGCGCCACCCTTGTGAAAACGAACTCATCCGAAAATGTATCCGGGTTTGTACCGTAAAGAGTCCGAGACCCTCTGAGGCCTCGGACTTGTACCGCAATCAGTCCGATCGCTGTCGGACTTGCTCCAGAAAAGATCCGTAGCCCGACTCCGTCGGGCTAAAAGCCCGAGTCGGGCTGCTCCGAATTCACCCGACAGATCCCGGACTGTCCGATTTTTGCCCGACAAACTCGGACAGTCCGATTGGCGCCCGAGACTTCCGTCGGACTGTCCGATTTCCGCCCGATGACACAGACTTGTCCGGGTGAAGCCCGACAAGGCGTTTCTCGTGTGGTTCGGACTAGTCCGATTTTAGCCCGATACATCTCAGCATCCTTATGACTGGGAGCCCTGCTGGCCGAGGCGCACTGTTAAAACATTTATCACAGAATTAGAGTTAACTAAGTATAAACTTGTGGTTTAGAGTGCTAAGTACTTTACGTGCTGACATGCGCAATTCTTGATCATACATATGCGATAGCCTTTTAGGCGTTTTCAAGTCCATGGCACAAAATTCAAACAGATAGCGAAACTTTTGTTTCGGCCCAAATAATTTGAGGTCGTCTTACATTTGGTAATTTCCATTGGCCACCGCTTAGAAAAGGTAACTAAACCGTACATTTTATAAATATAGGGCCGCCCGTAAAAAACAAGGATTCATCAAAGTAGAACGGCACGATTTGTGTTTGCAAATTAGAATAGGAGAAATAATGGACTAGTGAGCACGACGAAATGACCATAAATGTATGTGAAGTAGCGCCATCGGCCGACAGTCGAAAACCGCGTCATTCTACGTGGAACCGTTCGTCTGTGGGAGCGCAAGGACTGTGTCGACTGAGTCTCGAGTAAAGAGGCTTGTCGGACCAGCCCTCCCTCATGTTTCAGGTTAGCTCAGCGGTCTAAGGCGTCGACTTCACACCAAAAGAATCCGAGGATCCAAGGAACGAGTTCCAGCCCCAGCCGATACAAGCAGCGCAGTGTGTCTCCCCAGCATTGTAACACATTGTAACCCCATAATTTTTAGGGGGACCTCCCCTCTGACCGGGCGCCAATCGGACAGTCCGACAAGAGGCACCGGGCGTCAATCGGACAATCCGACGGGAGGTCTCGGGCGCCAATCGGACTGTCCGATTCGGACTGAAGTCGGACTGCTCCGTTTAACACCCGAATTTCAAACATTTCGGAACATAAATGGAGCCATCCGAAACTGTCCGAAACACATTAGTCGGAGTAAAAACGGAGCAAGTCCGCTTCGGACGTCTTTCGGAGCTGTTCGTTTTCACAAGGCCCCCCCCCCTCCCCCCTGGGTCACGTAGTAAAATCATATTTGCCCATTTCCGCCTGAAAAATAGCGCAAAAGCTAGGAAATGACGGTTTATGACTTTTCGAGTTGAAATACGAGATATGTATTACATCAACAAATAGGGAAGGAAAGTATTTCAATTACTTATTTTCGTCTGCAAATTTTTTTACCATTTGTTTTTGTTTTAGGAACAGGAACAACAGCGAAACTAGAAAAGCTTCAGAAATTTGAAAGATACGGTGAATCCGAAGACAATTGTCGATTTAGAATGTGCTGTTTAGAAGTACATCCTCTGTTATTTTCTGATTAGGAGCCTCCTTGTACGTCTTTACGTACAGCGTAGTCATTTTCACCGTATTTTCGTCGAAAACCCACTCTAGCTCCCAAACGGACAAACTTTTAGTCGAAAGGGGAGCCCTTGAACGAGTTAGAGGAAACGACGCTGTGTTTTGGTGGTGCAAAACGGGAATTTGATGAATACTACGTGACCAGCGCCTACCCCCCCTCCCCCCCTCCGTGACCGACCGTAGTGCAAGGCAGAACCCCCCCTCCCCCCAAAATGAACTACGTAGTTTATGAACGGCCCCTTTGGGTGCCACCAGCGGAGGTTTTTCTTGTCCGTCACGGACAAATGAACTGAAGGTTAAATGAACCAGCGCCAGAATAATATTCTACCCTCTAAAGCTGTTCACGACCATCTGTGTGCGATGATTTATGCGTCTGCCACCTGTGATGGTTTTCCTACACCCTGTGGCTGTTTACGGTAAGTTCCTTAAGCAATTACCCTGCTTTTGTTGAACTTGGTACCCTTCGCAGGTGCAGTTTCCTTCAATTCAAAGTATCTGACTGATGACGACTTTTATATTGGCTTTTTGTTTTGTTGATGCTGTAGGGAATGGCAGTACAGCTGGCACCAGCATCGCGTTTCAGAACAGGATAACGGACTTGAGACTTCATCCAGATGGTCGCAGAGTACACTGTCATGTACATTTCAATTTCCCTGGTGAGCAGAAAGTTCTTATTTTTACGTTAAAGTTCTCAAACTGCAAATATGAAGCACTAGTTGATGTTTTGCCAATCAATTGAGCCTATACATTTGCCCTAGGCCAGCTTTTGTGAAACAAGCCATTCATTAAAACTCATTATTTCCCTTACTGCTTGCCCTGAACTTTCTGGAAAAGTGAAAGCTAATCTTATCATATTGTTATCACTTTAAATTCAATCAGAATAAATCATCTGGGATTACTAGCTGCTGTGAAAACATTTTTACAACTAGGTTTTTAATTTCTCATTGAAACTGTGTATGTTTGTTTCAGACCATGCTGAACAGGCCCCCACTGCGGAACAGCCCTCTGATGGTCAGCCCTCTGATGGACAGCCTTTTGCTGCGGGACAGGCCTCAAGTGGACAGCCTTTTGCTGCGGGACAGGCCCCAAGTGGACAGGCTGTTGTTGGAGAAGATTCCCCAAGTGAACTTATTTGCTCCTAGACAGGCCCTACAAGCACCACACTCCAGAGCCCTGGAATGAGCGAGCCCGGACGCTCGTTTCCAAAACGTGGTGTGAGGTAGGGTAGGTAGAGGTTCTGTAAAGTCTCTCGAGCTGGGAGTATCGACGGTCTACCGGCCAGCCGGGCGCTCGCGTCTCTCTCGCACTCACCGCTGCTAGATACGTCTGTCTCTGTCGCCCCGACTGAGCGTCGCCGGCTCAGTGAGCTGAGCTGAGCTCACCCGGAGACGAGCTGAGCGGCTCTGAGCCTATGCCGGTAGGTGGCGCGGCGTCGCATGAGCGTCTAGGCTCGCTCATTTCAGGGCTCTGCCACACTCTCCTATGTAGGCTATGTAGGCGCCTTGAAGCCAATTCAAAGCTAAGTTCATGCGAACATATTTTCTGTAACACCTGCATAATGCAGGGGATCATAGCAAGGAAGAAATGTGGGGTCACCTCTTGTAAAGAACCAGCTTATTGTGAACTTTGTTTAATGCAATTTGTTGTCAATATTCTAATTCCTCTAATGAGAACCCTGGATCAGCAACATCTAGCACCTTACAGTCGACCTTTTTCTACTTTTTTATCGTTGATCATCTAATGCCCTGTTGTGGATCCTGACAAGAGAATGTGAACCAGCTAAGGTCTCTGATGTCGTCAACTTTGTTTTACGTAATTTGTTCTGAACAAAATCTTGGAATGATAAATTATTGTTCTCCTTTATCCATTTTGAGAAGACAGCAGTCTGCCCTAATTGATCACCGAACCACAATACATTCAAGAAGAAATAATCAAGCAGACATCTGAAACTTTACCGTTAAAGCACTGGTACAAGCAAACTTGGTCTGAGGGTGACTGGGATATTTGGAAATTCACAAAAATTGAGTCAAATGATTTATTTCTGTGGAAGAGAAGACTTCTCCGTAATATTTTAGGATCCTTTGTACAATTCAGCTGGAACATTTTCCTTTTGTTTGATAAACAGAAAAAAATTAACAAAATGACTAATGTACTAGATTTAGGAACCAGATTAAACATTCTCCAGTTTTTTCCATCTCTGAGCGAACATTTGTCGTAAAATGAAAAGACATCTAAAGCAATTACTTACATACTAGATATTTAAGGATACTACAAGCAAGGCATTTGAATCAATCAACAAATCAGCTGCTGATAATACAAATCTTATGTAAGAAAGATTTCATGTGACAAAATCCTGACTCATATTTGATGTATACCTTTTTGGTAGTTCAGTAAAATTAGACAGTCCTCAAGATTTGGGAAGGATACACGAATATTACACAAGGTCCATAAGTTATAAGGTATTTAGATTTTCATTTCATTCTGATACCTGACCAGTTCAATATACAGAAATTCCTGCATACTTCTGATCTTTCCCATGAGTATGACATCATCCTACTAACCAGAAATTCTGCTCATTTACTAACTTTGCCTAAAGCATTTAACACACTACAACTACCAGAGGGGCCCATAGGACCCCTTTCAATTTTGAGCTGCCAAATGAACTATCAAATTTTTTTTCTACCGACCCGCCACTTTTTGACTTTTCATGGGTCACCAAAATAACTTTCGGAAATTTACCGGTAATACTGGACCGAAAATTATCGGTAAATTACCCAGATTGCTTAAAACATTCATTGGCTGAGCGATTAGCGAAGCCCATTACTCCACTGACTGGAAAAGTTTCATTCTGTCTGTTTGTTTGTTTGTCCGTCTGTACGCACGATAACTCGAGAAAGAATTGAGAGAGCGACAGATCGAGTTCGAAGATGAGCACTCTGGCTCAAAAATAGGGTGTTCCAGGCTATCTAGAACGGAAGTGAAAAAGAACAAACTCACCGATTAATCTGTTTCCTCAGTATGAGAAATTGCCATGGTGGTTTGGTCCGATTCTAACCTCTCAAATATGGAGGCGAGGCGAGCTCCAAACTGACCTGACGGTTTTTCATACCTGAAAC
>NW_026267662.1:59324-59753 GCF_000697945.3 Frankliniella occidentalis
AGAAATTGCCATGGTGGTTTGGTCCGATTCTAACCTCTCAAATATGGAGGCGAGGCGAGCTCCAAACTGACCTGACGGTT
This sequence comes from Frankliniella occidentalis, assembly GCF_000697945.3. Taxonomy (NCBI): domain Eukaryota; kingdom Metazoa; phylum Arthropoda; class Insecta; order Thysanoptera; family Thripidae; genus Frankliniella; species Frankliniella occidentalis. The sequence continues at coordinate 59,405 of NW_026267662.1, forward strand.
TTTCATACCTGAAACCCCTATTGAAAACGTTTTCGCCCGATATGAGTCCGAAGAAGGGACAGCCCGCCTGAAGCCCGAACGGACAGCTCGAAAACAGTTCCGGAAAGCTCCCTCTTCGTCCAGTTTTTGGAAAGTCCGAAAAAGGATGAACCCTCCGTCGGTCTAGCCCGATTTAAGTCCGGACAGTTCCAGAACCAGACCGCAAAAATAAATACCCGTGCCGAGCCAGGATTCGTTCCCATACTTCTCGGACACCCCTCTTGTGATGTTGACGCCTTAGACCGCTGAGCTAACCCGGATCGCTGGGAGAGGTCCGTTCGGCAAGCCTCTTTACCCGAGGCCCGAACAA
>NW_026267662.1:64853-66167 GCF_000697945.3 Frankliniella occidentalis
GACACGAGAGCGGTTGCATAAGCCCGCTTTAATGCTTTTTTAAAAGCAGAAGGGCGGGCTAAAAAATGTTTTGGGAAAAACAGAAAAGGAAAACCTTATTGCTATTTTGAAAAAAGTGAAGTTTTCCATACTGGTGGACGAGAGCACCGACGCTGGACAGAAGAAAAACATGGTCATACTTGTTAGATACACGGATCCCGAGACAGGTAAGCACATATGCGATCCGCTCACTGCTGCACTCGGTCTGTCGATACCCCACGCCTCATAGTAATGTTTATTTTTCAGGGAAAATTACTGTTCCCCTCCTGAGCATTATCGAACTAGACGCCACGGACTGTTCAGCGGAGGGAATGTTCAAGAAGTTTGAGGAAGAGTTCATTAGGCTGCAAATTCCGATCACCAATTGTTGTTTTTAATTGATATGATGATCAATAATGAGTCAAATCAAACGAGCATTGACTGCATAGCTTCACTTTATTTGGGCGACTTCTACCACGGAGTAACATAGATGGAGCCTCGGCTGTGCCCGGTCTCCGAATGAAAGCGGGACCCGACTTTCGTCCGTGATCCGGAGTCTACGGAGCCTGCCACAGAGGGCGTTGGGAGCGCTATGGCTTGGATTTAGCAGACAGTGCCAACAGCCGGCTCTTGTTCGCTATGTTTTGATCTCCCATTGTATTGTACAATTGCCACACATTCGTCCAATGATACGCCGCTAATTGCATGTCTTGAAGTTGTCACATATCTGCGTTTACTATCGGTCCGATTTTGGCATGGTTTTGGTTGAGAAACCAGAAGAAACGTGAAAGAACTGTCATCAAAAGTGCAATGAGCACAATGAGCAACAATGAGCAAAGTGATCACAGAGTTTGGTGTTAGAGGTTGTTGCAATTTTCTTCTCATTCCATTATTCCTGTAAGTGCTGGGAAATGTAACCCTGTGATTTTCTTTTCAATTGTCATTTCAGTACCTTATAATGTTGTTGGTAGGAAATAAAACAGATGTAAACAGTTCAAAGAGAACTGTAGTATTCATTGGCTCTAGAAGTGTCAACAGTAGAAATATATCATATATCATAACAAAGCATAAGAACATTTTGCTACGTCAGGTTAGCCTGCTTTCGGAACCCTTTTTGTGAAACTGAAACAAGACGGAGAAAATGTCCCTGAAGAAAGTGAAAGCAGTGAAACCAGAGTTAAAAAGTGGCTTGCTCAAATCTCTCAGAATCCTCCATCTACATCAGATGAAATATTGATATGTGAGCTGATTTTCATTCTTAACTTATTTTTGTGTGTATGTATATCATGAAAAGCT
>NW_026267662.1:68316-71351 GCF_000697945.3 Frankliniella occidentalis
CGGAAATTCGCTACATTTTGCACAATTATCGATCCAGCGACCGAAATCTGCTGGTTAAAACTTCCAAATTTTTAACAGAGGTTCCTGTTAGGTCCCTCGACTTACCCTGTGATCGCCCAAGTTTTAACCAGCAGGGGAGCCAACCTACAGGCCGCCAAAGTCGGAAATTCGCTATTTTTGAAGCAATTTTCTATCCAGAGACCGAACCCTGCTGGTTAAAACTTCCAAATTTTTAACAGAGGTTTCTGTTAGGTCCCTTGACTTACCCTGTGATCGCCGAAGTTTTAACCAGCAGGGGAGCCAACCCACAGGCCGCCAAAGTCGGAAATTCGCTACATTTTGCACAATTATCGATCTAGCGACCGAAATCTTCTGGTTAAAACTTTCAAATTTTTAACAGAGGTTCCTGTTAGGTCCCTTGACTTACCCTGTGATCGCCGAAGTTTTAACCAGCAGGGGAGCCAACCTATAGGCCGCCAAAGTCGGAAATTCGCTACATTTTGCACAATTATCTATCCAGAGACCAAACCCTGCTGGTTTAAACTTCCAGATTGATGGAGAATGTTCCATTTATGTCCCTTGACTTACCTTGTAATCGCCGAAGTTTTAACCAGCAGGGGAGCAAACAGACGGGCGGCCAAAGTCAAAAATTCGCTTTTTTTCGTACAACTGTCCTCTTTGCCCGAACCGTGTTTTGAAAAGTTTTTTGACTATCTAGTTAATTTTATTGCACTGTGAGCAAATATCTTTGACGTTCTTTTACCGTCATTTTTCATATTTTTTTTTTATAAAAAAATTTATATTACAGCACTATTACGCTTCATTTTTACCATTAGTACGCGTTATTACGCCGTTAGTACAGGCCTGCGTGTACGAATTCGTACACAAGTGTTCTTTTTTCTCGTGAATAAGAAAATAAAGAACAGGTTGTAGTCTCTACTATTAGTTGAGAGTAAATATTTTAGAACACCAAATAAATTTTTAACAGTGTAGTTCTTTCAAAACTTTATTCTTTGTAAACATTAATTTTTTTTAGGCTTTATCAGGTTAAGGAGTTTAACAGTTTAACAGTTTAACAGTTTAACAGTTTAACAGTTTAACAGTTTAACAGTTGTTGCATATTCGTGTTTTACAGCCGTAGACGGCTTGCGAATGCTGAAATAAGTGTTTTTAAGGTATAATTTTGCTTTCGACACCGATAGAAACCGTAAAAACCAGAAACCTAGACCCTAGACAGAGCGGTCGGTAAGCAGAGGACAGAGAGGTGGGGGGGGGGGGCGAGGGCTGGAAAAACGATAAACGAGAAGGCGCGTGAGTGGGCGTGAGTTGAGGTTTGTTTTGGCGGTAAAAGAAGCACACGGTACGGTGAGATATCCTCGCGAAAGAGCCTAGAGCCAAACTAGTGAAACAAAAATGATTAATAACAACGATGAAGTGAACTATTCGCTGTATGATGTTAACGGCGATGTTTATAATATGGTGATAAAGAAAAAAGACGTGCCAAAATATGACTATGGTAAGTCTTGCAAGATTGAGCTCTTTAGGTTAAGAGTGTTCGTTGTACCTGTTTTCTTTACTTGTTTTATTTTCTTGTCACTAGATAATTTGGCAACATACAGAGCGTTACAGAAACTGAAAAGGAATGGGCAGAAACCAGTCAATCGTCAACATGAGGACCCGTCGTCAGCAGGTAGTAACACAGTGACCTGTGTTTCCTATCATTGTGGAAGTGTAGACTAATCTTGATCACCAGTCAAGCCAATGGGAAAATTAATACTCATGTATTTCTTTCAGATCTCAGAAGCCCCGTTGAGAAGAAATCGCGTACAGCCTTCCAGCCTATAGGTGAATCAACTTTGATTGCAGACGATAATGGTAAAGTCATCACCTTTCACTTACCGGGCTGTTTTCTTGTGAATAATCATGCTCTAAGTTGTGCTATTTTAATGCCCAGATCACAATCTAGTGGCCCCTCGAGCTGTACGGAGCTTAAATGATTCGTTTGAAGCATCCCTTATTCTCAAAGAAGGAGGCGACGATGATTATGAAGTAGTGCTTCTACATGATGACAATGAAGAAGGTAGTTTCAAGGTGCTGCCTTTTCACGATGAAGGTGGAGCAGAAGTTGTACCAGAGTTTGATGTGGTGCCGCTACAAGAGAATGATATTGAAGCTGAAGGTAGTTTTGATGTATTGCCTCAACAAAATGGCAATGGTGGAGCTCAAGCTGATGTGGAGGAGGTACCTGTAGCTGAAGGTGACTATCCAAGGCAATTTTCTTGATTACGTGGCTGCTGCTCAGTTGCCCTTATGCGCTTTATCATTTCAGAGATCCTAGAGTCCTCTTGGTCGGAGGAAAATGCATGTCATACTTTCCTGAACCTTCTGGGAAAGAATGTAAAGGAGGTGCAAAAAAAAAGGAAGAAAGGTCTTTTCGAAAAAAATTCAAAAGATTTCACGCTTGTAGGCTTCAATTTCAGTGTAGACCGGTTGTACGATAAGAAAAGAATACTGGATGCATCATATTGCGCCTATAAGAAAAAAAGTTAAGACTCTAAACAGAAGTGGGAATACTTTGCCGCTTTGGATAACCTAAGCAAGTGCAAGTGGCCAGAAGGATTTGAATCGAAACCTCTGAAGTCAAAGGCTGTTTCTCATGGTGAGTAATGTGTTCACTCAATCACCCTATTAATGTGTCTCCCATCTTTACTTACTTGCTGGTTTTGTCTATATCAGAGGTCGATCCTGACAAAGGTGACTTGGGCAGTGATGTTGAAAATGCCTGTTCAAATGAGGCTGTAGGTGGGGAACTTGATGAGGCACCTGATCGAGCACCTGATAATAAATACTTTTCCTGAAAATGATTACCTATACGAAGAGGACACGGAGATTGATTTAAATCTACTGGAAACGCCATTAAATGTACCTTCATCCCCTCCCACCCATGAGCCTCCAAAATCCAAAGGTTTGTTTTTCCACTGTTGTGTGATTTTTGGCTCATTTAAGTACATGTACTCTATGACATCCTTTCTTTT
>NW_026267662.1:71401-73743 GCF_000697945.3 Frankliniella occidentalis
ACCCATGAGCCTCCAAAATCCAAAGGTTTGTTTTTCCACTGTTGTGTGATTTTTGGCTCATTTAAGTACATGTACTCTATGACATCCTTTCTTTTCCAGCCTGGGAAAAGCTAGAGGCTGACAAAGCATTACTTGAAGAGGTTCCCTTATAAAACCGTTTTATACCGAAAGGAGTCCGAAGATCGGGCAGTCCGAATGTCGCCCGCGGTACAGCCCGAAACCACATACCGGACTTGCCGAAATTAGTACCGAAAAGGAGTAAAATCAGCAAGATTCCGGTACAGCCCGAAGCGCGCTGCCCGGGCGCCTTTCGGACTAGTCCGTGATCCGGACTGCCCGAAATATGTCCGGCAGAGTAGCACAAAAAAGAACGAGCGGGATTCGATCCCCTACCTGCCGGTCTTCTGCTCCTTATACCAACGCTCTTTCCAACTGAGCTAAGATGACGGCTGAGAGAAGATGCCTCAGGAAGGCCTCTTCAGCCAGGCGCAGCAGTCACTTCGAGGACGAGCACTATACAGAACGAACGAATCAGCGCATCGTTATGCGGTTTTCGGCTAACGCTTTTGCATCACACATACGCTCTGTACAGAGCATGGCGAACCAAATTTTGCAAATTGTGCCTGTGTTTCATTACTTAAAATATCGCAATTAAGTTAATACATGATCCGGCATCAATATGGTGTACTAGCATGCAAATAAAATGTACCTCTGTTCTATATAGTTCGAGAGGCGCTTTTAGTATTGAGGAGATACTCGTTGCTCAAGACGTAATGTGTAAAAGGTTGACATATGCATTTCATATTTGACTAATATAGCTGCTTGGTTTCAATATTTTGTCTAAGCAATACAAAAGTCTAGAACGTGCTCGGCCAGCCCGAGACCATGCCGTGTCGACAGAAGATGGCAGTCGGCTCATTCGGACTGTCTTCGGGCTGTCCGGTTCCCACCGGACTTATTTCGGACTGTCTCCGGGCAGTCCGGTTGCGACCGGACTCCTTTCGGACTGCCCTAGCTACCTCGGGCGTAAATCGGGCAGTCCTCGGTCGGACTCGGACTCCTATAGGACTGCCCTGGAATACATCCGGGCCTGTCCGAAGGCAATCGGACAGACATCGGAACTGCCCAGGACAAGTTTCGGTACAATTTCGTTTCACAAGGGTTGCTGAATGTAAGGAGTTCTTTATCGACCAACCTTTACTGAAAAATTCTGACTTGTTCAAAGAAGTTGCTTCACGTCTAGTGAAGTTAGGTTACACCACTGTCACTTGGTTAAAAGCCCAGCAGAGATACAATGCTCTTATTAAAAAATTCCACGAAGAGTTTGATAGATTAGGGGGAACAGGCGAATCATCGTGTGCGTGGCCACTTTATGACCTTGTGTATGACCTGGAGAAAGGGAGTGTGTCGACAAAGGCTAAAATAACAGTGTCTGCAGGCACTAAAGCCAACATTAGTAAGTCCTATGCTTGTGTTGAAAATTTAAGGAAGGGGAGACTTAGAGCCCCCAATGATACACGGCAGCAGAGGGGCCCGAACGCAAAAGGCAAGGATTCCAAATCCCAGGACTCAAAAGACAAGGAATCAAGAGTCAAGAGGCTCATGGGCCCTGCACCACCTCCCTCTGGCAAGATGGGATACCAGAACACTCTCCTTGATCTTCAACAGCAAAGATTGGAGCTGGAAAAGTCATTTGTGCAACAATTCACAGGCTTTCGGGTTGAGGCGAAGGAGAGGGGTGATAACTTCAAGAAAGGCATGGATATTCTAAAAGAACTGAAACAAGCCAGTTCAAAGCCGACAGATGAAAACAATAATTAATTTGTCTTTTTTGATACTTCCTTTGCTGCCATTTCTATTTGTGATGACTAGATTTTTATTATTCTTATTATTTCCTTAGGTTTTTGTACCTGACTGACTACATTTCAGTGATTATTTCTAGATAATTTTTGTGTAATTAGCGAGGGATCGCCGACACGTATAATACTGGGTACACGGACCTTCCTTATAGTACCGTATAATACCTATAATATTTTATAATACTTTTAATATTTTATAGCAGCATATTGTAGACATAAAACCATTTTTGTTAAATGCTCCACAATTATTTTCTTGTTTCAAATAATAATTTTCTACTGTTTTCAATGGTTTAGCCCAAATGACATGCCCTCCAAATATTTTAGAAGTTACGGCAAGGTTTTATCATTATCCTAGCTTCTGAAATCATGCGCGTTAAGTGATAATTGGGACAAATGACTTAAGTATGAAAAGTGTCGTTCCTTTACAAACTCAAAGTTTCCGAAACTTTTTTTTGTATGATTTGTTTAAAAAAGAACCTACCT
>NW_026267662.1:74120-79885 GCF_000697945.3 Frankliniella occidentalis
ATACCTATAATATATAGTACTGGGTACACGGCTCAGGCGAGTCGGCGACCCCTCGGTAATTAGTGTATTTTATTTTCGTATGTAATTGATCATTATCAATGTGATTTAGGAATAATAACCAACTGATCTTGTCATAAATCTGTAATACTCTGTATTGTTCCTTAAATATTTACCAATTAAAAGTAACTCAAAATTTATAAATCAGTCTCATTGTTCTTCAGTAATCCTTCATTTTGCTAATCATCACCATACAATAGGTTTAATTGTCTGACAAAATCAACTCTCTTCTCCCTTCCTCGAAGTTTTGCATTTAGAACCATGCGATGCATGTTAGGATTCAATCCATCCTCATCAATATCATCTTCATTGTCTTCATCAATTTCATCTGGGTCAACATAATCCTCCACATGGAAGGTTGGATCGTTCACAGCAATATCCTGTGAAGTAAATTTGTGTTGAAATACCAAAACTTCCAATGATGTATAACTTACTTAAAGGACAACATACCAGCAGTTGTTCTCCATTTAAAATCATGAAATTGTGCAGTACGAAGCAGGACACAATATGATCCACTGCCAGTTCCAGATTGGCAGTATGAAGCATTTTCATTCGTCTCCACTGCCCAAACGCTTTTCCGAATGCATGTTCAATCCTGACTCTAGATTTGCACAGACAACGGTTATACAAGCGTTGTTCTGCTGTTAAATTTCCCTGGTTTTTAAAGGGAATCATTAACTGAAAGAAATTTAAAAAATGGTAAAAGTTAATATTAAAATTTATATCATCCCAGGTAGGACTGTCAACTGGTAATACTCACACAAACCATTAGAGGGTATGCTTTGTCACCAATGAGATGCTGATCAGCATCAAGCACATCATTATTTTCATTTTCTAGCAGCTTTCTCTGAAGAGGACTACGGCGGAACACTCGGGCATCATGCATGCTTCCCACTTCGCCTACATGAAAGTCACGGATGAGCAGGTTGTGGTCACAGACAGCTTGTGTGTTAAGACTATGACTGCTATATCTGTTCCTATATCTGTTAGCTTGCTCATTGGGGGCTGTGATTACATTGTGAGTACCGTCAATAACTCCAACAATACCAGGGAACCCAGAGTAAGCTTCAAACTTGGCACTTATCACTCTCCTCTCCTCAGCATCTGGCCATTTCACATAAAGCGGGGCCATAGCCCGAAAGCAGCCAATCAATGTCGAGTAGTGATCGTGGAGGCTACCTGGTAACACACCAAAGTGAAGGGCAATACTTCTAAAAGTATCTGGGTTGGCCAGGACCCAAAGTACCATTAGCAACGGAATGTCAAGCCTTTTCCTTATCCTCAACACTTTCCCATTGTCAATCATCCAGTTTGCAAGAGTCTCCAAAAGTATCTACAAGAGAAAAAGAAAAGTGTTACCACAATTGTCAATATGTTGCTTAACATGTGCATTTCATCAAATGTTCACCTCAAACGTTGCTTTTGATACTCTGAAGTGCCGAGCAAAGGAAGGATCTCCCATTGATCTCAGTCCATCAATATCCACATTGATTTTCACCCAATTTTCCTCATCGTCGTCCCCTGCAAATTTACAATTATTCCAATTCATGTGTTCACAAATCTCATAGCCAAATATGCAATCATAATTTACGACTAACCTAACAAATCAATGCCTTCTTCCATCCAAGCAACAATCCGGGCGCCCATTCTTCCAATTACAAGTGCGGCAACCATTTCATCTTCTTCCTCCTGCTCTAATGCTCGCTCGAGCAGCCAGATGGCAGTATTAAGTAAAGCTACTTCGTCCATTTCTTTGCTATTTTATTTAGAAAGGCAAGCCGATGGCAGCACGACAGAAGTAAATAAACAGACAGCAGACAGTTTCGCACCGCCTTTTCACACGCGACAGACGACTCGGGTCCGGATCGGGCATGTATTTTCACTACTATTCTTCTTTTTACGCTCGCACGTAGGTTTTGGTAGGTTTAAAGCAAAATTATACCTTAAAAACACTTATTTCAGCATTCGCAAGCCGTCTACGGCTGTAAAACACGAATATGCAACAACTGTTAAACTGTTAAACTGTTAAACTCCTTAACCTGATAAAGCCTTAATCATGGTTCTTCTTGGTTTATTTTTTCGACGCATCCAGGCGACATACGCGACGAAGGCGGCTCAGCAAACGGTAGCAGACGCATAGAATGGGAATTGACGCAGCAAATCCGTCTTAAAATCATGTCTTCATCACAGTATCTGTAAGGTATACACCGATCTACAACAGGGCAAGCAGCTTGTCCTGTATCTGAATATAGATGCGGTTGGTTTGTATACCGTCACTAGTATGCATATTGTATAAGCCAAGCACGCGTCTTAATGTATACCCTCGCGGTATGCTGTTACTCCGTGTTTGCTTTTTTCTGGCTTACCCTCAAGATGTCCTGTATCTGAATATAGATGCGGTTGGTTTGTATACCGTCACTGGTATGCATATTGTATAAGCCAAGCACGCTTCTTAATGTATACCCTCGCGGTATGCTGTTACTGCGTGTTTTCTTTTTTCTGGCTTACCCTCAAGATGTCCTGTATCTAAATATAGAAGCGGTTGGTTTGTATACCGTCACTGGTATGCATATTGTATAGGCCAAGCACGTGCATTAATGTATACCCATACGGTATGCGATGAATGGATGTTCTCTTTTATTTGGCGTACCCTCAAGATGTCGGGTCCTTTAACAGGTATGTAGTGGGTTGACATGCCCTCACTGGTATGGATGTTGTCTGAACCATTACGTGTTTTATGCATGCCTTTATGGCATAACGTTCTATGGGTTCATCGATTTTAGTAATGCGTTATGTATAGATACATACGTTCCAGTTCTTTAAGTGCAACCGCATTAGATTGCTTTGCCACTTCTTTTTGCGAGTAGGGCGTATAAATTTTGGTTCTAGCAAAATATTAAGAAATGCAACTCTGGTTGTAAAATAATCCACCCAGACGTCTACATTATAGATTCCCGAACTCAAAAATCGCGCTTCTTCACTAGTGGAGGCAGTTGCAGACCTACTACATGCAGCAATCTTGGTAGAGGTAGGCGTATTAACTTACAATATTGGCTGTAATGGAATTTACCAGAACTTCGCTTGTAAAAATAGCTTATTCATAGCTTCATATTATTCAATTAATTCGCAGTACGTACTCCATCATGAATCTTTAAACACGGATCTTTATCTCTGTAATACTAGTTGTATGCTAACAGGCGCATGAGCGTTATGCCTATTTCGCAGTTTTTTTCCGAGAGAGGTCTATTGCAATCAAGAACATTTTGCAATAACGTGCCCGCCATTTCTTCATCAAGACGCAGACGACTAATTTTGGTCGATCAAAGAAATCTGATGACCTGCTGGATGTGGCACCCGTCATGCACACATGCAGAAGTGAACTGCGGGCGTGCTGCGGGCGTGCTGACCTTGGGCCTGGAGGCTTTAGTCACACCCGAAGTCCGGGAGGTGTACAATTGATTGCGAGACACTAGTGAGTGAAACTAACATTTTAATTCAATACTGTATTATCTTGTGCTAAGACTTTGCGTTTAACATTATTTGATGCCCTTCAGGCCACCCTCAACGCCTGGACGCCCGCCTCGACGAACGCAAGTGAAGCAATGGCACACTGTTAGAAATTTTCGGGGAGATTTTACAGATAAAGTCTGGGTATACTAGACGCCAATATAAAGTCTGGTAAAATTACCAGTGTTTGCAAAATTACAGAACACTTGTAAAAATAACTCATCAAAATTTCTGTAAAACTGATACCAAATATTTCTGTGAAAATGTTTAAGGATGTTTCCTGTAATTTCTACTTACATTTTTCTGAGGTTAAATATACAAGAAAAAAATATTTTCAGCGGCTGTTTTTTTGTTCTATTCATTTCATATCGCCAATCACTGACAGATTTCTCTGGCGAAACTGCTTGAACCGCTCGAACTCTTGGTGGAATCGAACCCTCGACCTTCTGGTCGTGAGCCCGATGCCTTGCCCATTGCGCTACGGCGCGCTCTGTGCGGGTGGCCCGTCCGTTCTCCATCTGATGCTTCCTACTGTCCACGCGACTTTTCCTACGGTTAGCTGCCCTCTCTCTTAATGTTGGTACGTTATTATCCACAAAATAGGTTTCTTTTCGCTGTTCGCTGTTTGAACGCACTGGCGTTCAACATTGGACATATTTTCTGGCCAATTTGAACCGTATTTCTTATGTGTTCGAAAAATTACAGAAAGTTTCTGAAAAACTTAAAAACAGAGCATCTGTAATTTTACTAATACGTGTAAAATTACGAGAGTACGTGGGGATTTTTACAGACGCTTGTAAATTTACAGTAGTTTTCGCGAAAACGACCGAAGATTTGTAATTTTACAGGAACTTGTAATTTTACCAGAGAATTTCGGTAAAACTAACATCTTCTGTAAAATCACACCGCTATATCTGTAATGGATTACACGAAATATCGGTAAAATCACTATTATTTTTTACAGTGCAATTGTGCCTTTATCTCCTGTTGGTGGACAATAGGGCGAGCAGTGTGGCACTGGCTGTCCCCAGGTCTACTTCCATGATTGAAGAACCCGCAACATTATATACCTCAGTATGCCTGTGCTTGTCACGTTGCGACGAAATACTATCGTCGTGGTGATGGGATCTTAAGTTTCAGTACAATGTGAAACATATAGTCTTAAATTTACAAACAAAATGATCTGCAATTCTATTTTTACGAGACCATATACTTTTACTCGCAAATGCATTTGAAGTCGATACATACTGCACGTATTCTTACAATTACTAATTGTAATTGCACAAATTGCGTAGAGAGAAATTGTCCTGTAAACGTTACTAAAATTTTTACATTAAGTGTGTGAACAACATGACTTCTAGGACAGTGTTGCTATATTAAAAGAAAACTGCAAATATTTCTTCATTGGTAAAACGCCTTTAAGTTAGGATTTTCGTATACTTTGAATGTTCTTTCGTTTTCACCTTTCAAAAAAAATTAAATTGAAGATGTCACGTACATTCCTGTTGACGTGAGTGATCTATGTGGACTAAGAATGGTTGACAACTATGTTCGTTGTAGAGTGCAGTGTCGTTGCAACATTCAACGCACTTAAAATTAATGTGTATGGTTGAAATGCCAGTATACCTTGGAATATATTACTGAAAAAAAATCAAAAAATCCTTTTTGCCTCCTTCATTCTATGATTGCCTGTTCTATGCAACACATATGATTAACAAAGTCCCCGAGCTGCACACTGAGATATACTGTTTCGTACGTGCCGTAAAAAGTAACAAAATGCGGGTTCGTACAAAAGAGCGAGCTCAGTTCTGTACATATTCAAACAGATTTATGTTAAATTTTGAGCATTAACCATAAATCTAAACTGTAGTTCTTAATATTTAAAGTTAAACACATTTATGTCACATTTCGAGCATAAATCCGCGCACTTATCACTCAACACGACATGAACGAAAAAGTTCACTCGTACTCAGTGTGTGAGTGTGTGAACCTCCAAAAAAATATGTTATCAAACACAATAACAATAATGAACATTATAATAAGAGTTCATTTGCTTATTTAGACTTATTCTTACAGTACATTACAGTACACTACACTAGCTATATGTACGCCAGACCACGTCTCGCGTAACAGGCTTCGCGATATCTCACGAAACACTGTTACGCTGCGACGCGCCTGGCACACATATAGCTAGGCCTGCG
>NW_026267662.1:81415-81749 GCF_000697945.3 Frankliniella occidentalis
AGGTTGGCTCCTCTGCTGGTTAAAACTTCGGCGATCACAGGGTAAGTCAAGGGACCTAACAGGAACCTGTGTTAAAAATTTGGAAGTTTTAACCATAAGGGTTCGGTCTCTGGAAAGAAAATTGCTTCAAAAATAGCGAATTTCCGACTTTGGCGGCCTGTAGGTTGGCTCCCCTGCTGGTTAAAACTTCGGCGATCACAGAATGAGTCGAGGGACCTAACAGGTACCTCTGTTAAAAATTTGGAAGTTTTAACCATCAGGGTTTGGACTCTGGATAGATAATTGCTTCAAAAATAGCGAATTTCCGACTTTGGGGGCCCGTGGGTTGGTAGCC
>NW_026267662.1:81799-82165 GCF_000697945.3 Frankliniella occidentalis
AACAGAATGAAACTTTTCCGGTCAGTGGAGTAATGGGCTTCGCTAATCGCTCAGCCAATTACTCAATACAAATGAAGGGAGGTTCTACCACATGCTGTAATGCGAGGGCATAAAGCAAACGTAGGTCAAAAAAAGGTATGTTAGGAAACATAAAATATACAAGTGATAAAAATTTTAACCAGCAAGGTCTGGCCTCTAGCTGGCTAGTTTCGTGCCAAATTTAGCGATTTTTCGTATTTGGCATCACGTTTATTCGCTGCACTGCTGGTTAAAACTTCAGCGATCACAGGGTAAGTCAAGGGACCTAACAGGAACCTCTGTTAAAAATTTGGAAGTTTTAACCAGCAGATTTCGGTCGCTGGATCG
>NW_026267662.1:82215-82500 GCF_000697945.3 Frankliniella occidentalis
TAAAAATTTGGAAGTTTTAACCAGCAGGGTTCGGTCTCTGGATAGAAAATTGCTTCAAAAATAGCGAATTTTCGACTTTTTGGGCCCGTCGGTTGGTAGCCTTGGTGGTTAAAACTTCGGCGATCACAGAGTAAGTCAAGGGACCTAACAGAAACCTCTGTTAAAAATTTGGAAGTTTTAACCATAAGGTTTCGGTCTCTGGATAGAAAATTGCTTCAAAAATATCGAATTCCTGACTTTGGTGGCCTGTAGGTTGGCTCCCCTGCTGGTTAAAACTTCGGCGAT
>NW_026267662.1:85623-85961 GCF_000697945.3 Frankliniella occidentalis
AAGATGCACCATGACGCAGAGGAACTTCAGCAGGCTTCAGGAATCAACGACCAACGCAGACAACAGTCGCCGATGGATCAGATATGCAACATTTTTCAAAAATAAAAGCTAAGTATTCTTAACACACAAGAGGTTAATAAGAGTTTAACAGGTTTAGAAACTAAACGGTGTCATGTAGATAGGACTAGTTGGTAGGCGACACCAAGGGCTTAAAATCTGAGCCCTAGGCAAATGTGCAGAAAGTATGACAAATACTGTTCCAGCATTATTTGTGTGTTACAGGTTCACTGCAACACCTTCCCCAACAGCAAGTCAACATCAAGATTAATTTTGAATTT
>NW_026267663.1:0-1081 GCF_000697945.3 Frankliniella occidentalis
CCCCCCTCCCCCCGGCCGCCCCGCACCGCTGCAGCAGGGCGCTGCTAGTGCCACAGCCGCCGCCCATAGTGGGCCCGTGCGCGCGCCTGAGTGACAACCCCTCGGCTCATTAAGGCACTTTTCTATTTTTCTAGTCTCGCGGGAGGAGCCACGTCGCGGCAACGAAACGACACGGGCCTATGGTAGTAGAAACTCGAGGCCAGAAGCAGCGATGCCTTATGCCTTCCCGCGTCTTCTCCGCCAAGAAAGTCGAACCGTGACAACCTTTTCTAAAATTAACTCCGCCATCATCTGGCCGTAACTACCGCCACCATCATCACTACCACGACGACGCAGACCTCTATGATGTGCTCAGGAACACTCCGACAACACACGAGCGCGTGTCATCACACACACACACACACACACACACACTCACGCGCGCATGCAAACGGGAAAATCACGACATGATGATGACGACGGCGATGATGAGGCGGGAGGAGTAGAGCCTCCGCCGTGGATATCAAAGGCTTTACAAAGTGGTGTAAATGAAAGCCGCTTTGAGTGGCCTGTAAAAAGCTTGGCCGCCGCCGCGCGAGGCATTAGCGGGAGTGACAGAGAAAGAGAGAGAAGAAACACTCGCGGGAGAGCCTTAAAGGCGCGCGGGGAGAGCGCTGCCGCTGCTGCTGCTCAGGGGCGGCCCGAAGCAAAGGCGCGCAACGTTGTTGCACAACTTATCGCCGCAATCATTTGCGTTCGCTCGTCGTAAGGGGGGCGGGAGGGGGAGAGGCGCTGCTACCGCCTTCCCGATGGGAACACACCCGGCGGAGCTCCTGCTGCTGCTGCTCGAGAGAAGGAGACCGGCGCGAGGCTAGGCGAGGTAGTAACCCACACCCGCCGCCTCACACACATATTGGATTTCCCTGCGGCCGCCGCCACCGCCGCCGCTCAAGAGGTGCGGCGGTGCCGGAGACGCAGCGGCACACAACAGCCAGCGCCAGCAGAGGCAAGGTGTTTACAGGGTGATGCAGGATTTGCAGAGGGAGATGAGGAGGAGGCCGTGTCAACGAGACCAAATTTCGGCACGCCGGGCCTGCGGGGG
>NW_026267663.1:1131-7301 GCF_000697945.3 Frankliniella occidentalis
TAACCACTAGGCCACCGTGACCGCTGAGGGTCTGAGGGGCTGGACGGTGATGTGTTGGCGCGGCGGCGCGCTCGGGGCGGGGCGCTCGGCTCCGCTCGGCTCCGCTCGGCTCCGCTCGGCTCTGCTCGGCGGCTCCGCTCCGCTCGGCGGATGCTGGCGCAGCGTGATATTTTCTGCTGGCTCCGTAGGCCTGGTGTGGTTGTCGATGTGTATCGTAGGGAGGGAAATTTCTCTGTCTCTCGGATCTCGCGGGTCGCTCTGCGCCTGACGCGTGGGTGGGGGTTGCTGGCGGGCCCGGCGGGCAGCGCCCGCGCTGCGAGCAGGGCAGGTGCGGGGGGGAGGAAGGGTGGCGCGCGCTCGGCCGAAGTATTAAAAAGGGTAGGACAGGCACATCTCGGCCCACTCCGCGTCCCAGCTTCTGTTTGTTTATCTGTCAGGTCAGCAGCAACAGCCTTCACCATGTTCACCGTGCATCTGTACTACAACCTGGATACCGAGATGAAGACCAAGCTTGCCGTTGCTACCCATATGTCGGGGTGGCATGCCATTTTGCTCTTCGACGGGGACTACATTTTTGCTACATTTCGGTACGAGTGTCTGGTTCCTGCCCTTCTAAGTTTAGAAGGAAAGACGACGGTGCGGCGTATAACGCGGCACATGATGAAGAAACCGTATGCCGCGGGGACTCAAGAGGACAAGCTTGGTGATTATTTAGTTTCTTATAAAATGTTGGACGGTAAACCTGCTGTGGAGTTTTTAAGAGAGCCGGTGTGGGAGGAGGCGGACAGGGTTAAATGCAACTTTGTCCTCAGTCAGCTCGAGTGGAAAGTGATCTTCGATAATCAGAAGTTTTTATTGTCTGTGATCGTAGACTTGCACGATTTCGGGCTTTCCACGCAAGAAAGGTGTGAAAAAGTGCGACAGTTGGTTACTGAATATGAACCACGTGAACATGGCTCGCGCTGGAGGCGTTGGTATATGAGGCGCAACCAGTTGTAGTGTATTTTTTATTTTAGTGTGTGTGTGTGTGTGTGTGTGTGTGTGTGCGTGTGTGTGTGTGTGTGTGTTTTCTTTTTGTATATAATCTGTTACATTTGTATATATTGTTCAGTTGTGTAAGTCGGAGTGTCCAGCAAAGATGTCGGTCGTGGTTCTGTTTTGTAGTGCGTTCATGTTATCATTTTTAAGTGTAGGTGCAACGTGTAACGCGACAGCGCATTTGAACAGTACTGAGTTAGAAATATGTAGAGATCAGTTTTCATCAATGTTAATAGCCGGAGAAATCGTTTTTCTGGTTGCGTTTCTCGTTTTGTGTCCTTGTTTTGTGGTCTGTGTAGGATTTGGTACAGGTCCGCAAGATAGTGACCCGGAGATTTATTCCGAAAATAATGTTACTGTGCAGAGGCGTTATAGTGTTTAGTCCCCGGGGGGATAGGGATGGGGGGACAGCGCAGTTGTTGAGCTCAATTCCTGGAGGAAAGGATTTGTGAGGGGTCCGCAACAGCCGGAGGTGAGCGCCCTTCTCTCCGCCCCTCCACTTCCCCACCACTTCCCCCTCGCTACCCGTGCAGAGGACGCCCTCTGGCGCTGGAGCTGGAGAGGCTGGAGCTGAGCACTGCCTCGATCACTTGACTACGCGAGCCCTGCAAGGAAGGATCGTCGAGACGTTTGGCCAACATGAGCAACTGTGTAGACAACTTGGTGGTGAGTACAGCTTCTCTTACTTTAAAAAATGATCAGTTGGGGGTTCCAGTAGTGCTCTCCCCAAGTTAAAATATAGAACCGTTAGATCTAAACACGTTTGTGTCTTTTTGGTGTGACAGGTTTGCGAGGAGATGGAGCAGGTGGTTTCAAGGTGGGCACGGCTGAGTGCTATAATCCAGGACCGCTTGAGGGAAGACTACTACGGGCTGGCGGCCCACGAGGTGGAGGAGGCGGTGAGAATCGTCACGAGTCCGGAGTGTTATCAGGTAAATTTTGTGACAATTGTTATTCGTTTACTTCACGTGTGCGCATGTGCTGCCGCCCCGAGTTTTAAAGCAAAACGCGTGTTCAGCGTGTCCTTTTTACGCATTTCATACTGATGTGTGTGTTCTTTTGTTTGTTTTTCAAGAGCATTACACGCTGTCCCCGTGCGGCTGAGGACCACCGCCACGACGATGAGGAGGTCCGTCAGCATGGTGATGCAGAGCCGAGCAGTCGCAGCGGAGTTGTGTTAGAACAGGTGAGATACGTGCCTGTGTGTGTGTGTGTGTGTGTGTGTGTGTGTGTGTGTGTTCGTGTGCGTGCGTGTATGTGTGTGTGTGTCCTCATGCAGTCCGAAAAGTTGTGTTTTTCACGTGATACTTATGCTCGTACTTGTTTTTTGTTTTTTTAAAGGCCGAATCCCGCTGTGCGAGGACACCCCGCCCCAGTAAACCCACCTCAGTTGAACGGTCAGAGGAGCAAAAGGTGAGATGCATACTTTTTTGTAGGGATTACTGTTATTCTCTACGTTTTTTTAACAACATGCCAGTTTAAACACAAAATGTTCAGTGTCTAATTCTGTTTTGTTTTTCGTTGTTTCAGGATGGTGTGAGCTCGAAGAGGAAAAGGTGTGCTTATTGTGGCGTGACTACCCCCACGTACAGCATGGTGAGGCTCCGGCCATCTCCGTCAGCGCCCAACGCCAAACGCGTCAAGCTCATCCCCTACCGTCCTCCCGTACTTAGCGCCCCGCCGACATTTACCCCCCCGCCGACACCCCCTACTTCCCAGGACGGGACTGACGTAACGGACGATGACGACGACTTCGAGGACCCCTCATCCGTAGAGGCAACTTTGAAAGCGCTCGGTGTGGGGGGTTCTGAAAACCTGCCTGACCTCGGACACTTGGAGGAAATAGCTGATTTTTTGGACCTCCAGGACGAACCTGTAATTGAGCCACAACCACCCCTCCCTCCTTCCCTTCCCCCGCTTCAGTTAGAGACTATCCCCCTCCCTCCTTTGCCTCACGTCGTTGAGTTACTGTTGTTGCCTCCACCACCTCCACCCCCATCGCCGCCAGCTTGTCCACCCCCGTCACCACCCCCTCCACCCCCGTCACCAGCTCCAACAGGATCATCGTCACAGTCAGGATCACAGCGGCGTGCACGTTCACGTTGGGATAGGCGACGGCCAGCCTTTACAACCCTGTCGAGGCGGAATGTGAAGACTGGTGTTGTGTACGCTTTTAAGATTAATAAATAAATATTGAAAACAATTTTGTGTCTTTTGTAGCCTTCTTGTTATGTTTTTAAGAGATAGAAAGTTTTAACGCAAAAAGAAATCTAAATAGATGAGAAATAGTTTTGTCTGAATATCGTGATTTTAAAAAGTAACCGAGTTGAAAACGTTTACCAGAACAGAATAAGGAAAAGATACGAGGTACTTTGTTCACTTGCTTTAAAGTAGCTTGTTTTTATAATTAGAGTATATATTCACACACGAGTTAACCAAACATGCACACAGTCGAGTCAAACATTTATCAGATCAGAAATATCAAAAGACGCGGAAGAGTCTGTTTGCTTTCTTTAAAGTAGTTTGTTTTTATAATCAGAGTATATTTCCACACTCGAGTTAAACAAACATGTACGCAGTCGAGTCAAACATTTATCAGGTCAGAAATATCAAAATATGCGGAAGAGTCTGTTTGCTTTCTTAAAAGTAGTTTGTTTTTGTTGTTGTTTTCTTCAAATCTGAGTATATATCTCCCACTCGAGTTAAACACATATGAAGAAAACAACTTCATCAGTTTTTTTAAAAAAATACTTGTCTGTATACTCTACATTCTTTTCGAGTCAGAGGAAAAATAACACTTGGTCGTGTCGAGCATTTCATGAGTAAGAGAAAATATTTTGTAGTTTTAGCGATATAGAGTGAGAAGAGTATTCGTAAATTATGAGAGAAACGTTTTGTTTAAAAAATAAGAGTGTAAAATATTTCAAAGAATATAAGATGTATCTCAACGGTGTTTGATGTGTATTATTCAGAAATATAATTTGTACAAGTTTATGTTTCGTGTGAGATTTTCTTTTAAATATTAATTTTTTGTATGTGATGGAGAAGAAATGTGATTTCAAAAAATAGAAAAAAGTTTGTACAGTAAATCATCATTTTTATTATAAAAAACAGAAGAGCACAGTATATACAAGAAAAACAAAATCAAACAGACACAGTGGTTACTTTTCCTTCATCACCTCGATCAACTTCGCAATGATCAGATCAATAATATACCTCCTGTGATAATGAATAAGTTCGTATCTAAACAGATTAGTATCAGCCCGAAGTTTAGCCTCCATGGATTTTAACTGCCCCGGAATGAGGAACACAGTATCATCAGCATGCAACATGGCCGTTATAATATGATTTTCCTTTGCTTTAAATTTGTCTACAGAAAACTTCTCAGGCTCAGCCTCAATCATAGTTTTTAAAAGATAAGCTGTTGTTTCAATAAGTTGATCCTTGTATACATGTAAGATATTCGAAGCAGTATACATTTTGTTGTTAACATATTCAATAAGATCACGCCGGCTTTTTAACATATTCCACGTTTGCATTGTCAAACAGACACTCTGCTTGCAATCACGTCTCTCTATTTTAACTACATACTTGTCTGAATAGGTAAGTTTAATGCAAGTTAATCTTAGACCAAAAACTGTGATACTTTCCCCAACTTTTTTGCTGTTTATCATCTTAATAACTGACTTTTGAACATCTAACGTCATTAGCTGAGACAATTCGTTAAAGTCTATACGCACAAAGTCGTCATATCTATCCCCTTTAATAATAAAGACATTCTCTGTGGTACGCAAATCATACCCAATCATCAATTTCTTGCTATTACACAAAAATACCGGGTACATACATACAGCAAGGGGTAGTTGGTCCATCCCTTTTGGTAGGTTGTCCTCGTGGTCCTCGTGATCAACGTCCATGACAGAGTGGCTGGCGGATGGCGGGGCGGGGTGGACAGCCGGCACGACGAGGGCGGCAGCAGCAGCAGATGACTCCAGGGGCGCAACAGGGGCAGGAGTCGCAGGATCAGAAGGGGTAGCAGTAGGGGCGGCCGCAGGAGCAGGGGCGGCCGCAGGAGCAGGGGGAAGTACCGGTGCCGCCACGGGGGTGCTGAAGAAGTCAGGTTCAAACGCCGCTGAGGCGTCGTGGAGGGCCAAAATGTCCTCAACCATGCCGAGATCGGGCAGCGTCTGGCTTTGCTCGACGCCAAGCGACTGTAGCACAGCAGCTACGTCTGATGGGTCCTGGAAGGACGGCTGTGGTGAAAAAACAAAAGAATCCACAGCATCTGGTGCGCTGCTCGGCCCCGCTCCAGGTGGGTTGCGCTCCTGCCGCTTCTCGAACATCCTCTTGGTGAACTGCTCCTGGTCGGGCTTGTCCTGCTTGGACACCTTCTGCTGCTTCTGCTTCTGCTGCTTCTGCTGGCGAGGGTCGGCGAAAGGGCTGGAGGCTGGGAGCTGGAGCTTGCGGCGGGCGTCACGTACAACAGGCATGGCTGCGGAGTCTCGGGGTTGCTGGAAACAGAGAGGAGGGCGAGCAAGCAGGGCTAGCAAGCAGGGCGAGGTGACGAGTGAAGTGACGTTCTGGACCCGTGCATCGGGTTATATAGACCCTGTTGCTGCACCCTTCCTCCCCGCACCCCGTTGTCCTGCCTCGCCGGGCCGAGGACCCCCACCCACGCACCGTGCCTTGCCTCCCCGCACCCTTCTGGCCCTGGTCCGTCGGGCGCCGGGGTGCAGCCGCTGCAGGTGCTCCCCCTCCACCTGACTCGCTCTCCTGGGGCGCCAGGGCGCGCCACCCCCGCCAGCGCGATCAGTTTGAGGTCCTGCACGGTGCACGATGGACGAGATCGAGGAAATCATTTCAAGTTGGAAAAACGATCTATACTCGCCCGAGCAATGGAAGAGCGAGTTATTTTGGCAGATTGTCTCCCTTCTGAAGGAGGCGATACCCCGCGACACTACTCTGTTGGAAATACTAGACCAGTGTTACCGTGCGTTTCTCAATCAGTTGATCTATCTAGGCCTTGCTCCGAGCCATGAGGCGCATAAGAGCTACTGTGAAACACGCAAGCTTGTCCAAGCTGTGTTATTGGGGCGGGTTCGACCTGGTCCTATCCGTGCCGCACCCCCGCA
>NW_026267663.1:7351-13684 GCF_000697945.3 Frankliniella occidentalis
CCTCGCCCCGCCCCGCCTGATACCGCCACCCGCCACACCCGCCACCGGAGCCGGGGCACAACAACGCGCTCCGCACACCACCGGACCACGGCGTGTCTTTATCTCCGCGGTGTCGTACACACACTCGCCCTCGTGCGACAATAATTTTTGACGACGACGAAAAAAAAATAAAAAATAAAATTCAATTTATGTACTTCAAGCTTAATGAAAGCGCGGGTAATGCACCTTCACTTAACGGCCCGGGAGCACGAGAGACTCCCCCGGGCCCTCGACCCCCCGCTGACCTTGCTAACCTCAGGAACTTCCGTTTACATGCAGGTCGCACTCGGCTACGACACCCAGGCCAGCGCCACCCAAGTCCAGACGCCTCGAGCCAGTACACAGAGAAAGAAAACAAAGTGAGTCAAGACAAAACCAACAAATATTCCCCCGATGCAGCTCAGGACGCCGCAAATTGCGTGGTAGGACGTGCATGTTTGTCCTTTGGATTTCGACGGGTTCGCATATACATTTCTACGACCAACCTTCGAGTTTTGTTTACGTGTGACCCCTTTGGAGGGTTGTCACGAACGGACACCGATGGTTATTGGTGGCAATAACCACCAGGTAGTACTCCCGACTGCAGCGTATACAAGAACTACATGCGATGGAGGAGCGCGGGGGAGGGAGGGGGGACCTGTTGCCGTGACAAAGAGCACACCCGCCAAGGTCGGATTCGAAGGAGCGAGGCGCAGGGAAAGGGGAAAAGAGAGAGGAGGGAGGGGGCAAGGGGCCATAGGGGCTGATCGTTCGTTTCCCCCTCCGAGGTGGGGGGCACTGCCGGGGCAACCTACGACGGGGAGGGGGCGCCGACGCCGTGCCGAGGTCAGATCTTGAGGCGATACCCGCCGTGTTCCCCGTAACGCGTACACGCGGAAGTTTTTGAAGCATGGTAGAAGGAGGAGGTGGGGAGATGGGGGTCTCCAGCGCCACCCACCATGTGCGACACGACCCGGCCGAGACTGACGTGGTATTGTTGTGGAGGGTGTCGGGCTTGGCGTTGCGCGACGAGCAGCCCACACACGACCAGCCCACGCGAGTCGAAACCGACGTACATACGTGGCTGGCGTCTGTTTTGAGGATGATGGGGCACACAAGTCGCAAACAAACGAAACCGCGACTTTCCTCTCTCATCAAAAAACGTTGTTGGCCTCGTCTCCGACAAACGAGGTCACCAGACAATTTCTTCCCTACAACAGCAGCCCTTGTGGCGCTAGGGTTTACTAACGGCGGGGGGTGCCGTAAAGGAACGACTCGGGCGGGCAGCACTACTAGGCAGCAGCCAAGACTCTACCACCACCCTGCCACTCTCCGCGCGCCGCCAACTGAAACATGTCGTAATGCGACCCAAACAGTATGCGCGCCGGGCGGGCGGGCCTGAAACAAAGGTAGCCATAACACTTTACAACCCGGAACCCGGAATTACAGCAACCCGCTGAGAGAGAACGAATGCCCAATGCAATCCCGCCGGGCCCGGCCGGCAGGGCCGCGGCGCCACCAACGACCTTGCGAACAAACGCGTGCACACAAACTTTACTGCAAAGCGGTTAAATGTGATAATGGAAGCGGAAAAAAGTAACCACTTTATTAATTCATTTTGAAGACGGTTCGTATCATCTCTCCAAACACGATTGTTACAACAGGTTTATTAAACCCACCAATTAACCATAACGAGAAGACACAAAGTCGATTTCAACGAAAAGTGACCACAGCACACTGCCTGCTATACCACCACTTCCCTGTCCCAGGACTTACTTAATACTCCCTTCCGTGACTTCTGCGGGCAACACGGCACAGACTGCGACTGCTGTGCCCCACCTCTCCTCCCCTCCTCGTTAACCCCCCCTCTCCGTGATCAGAAAACACGCGGCAGTAACAGAGCAGTCCGACTGACCACAAGCGTAGCACTGCGTTTTGTGGCGGGCCGTTGGGGAGGTCAAGCACGCCACGCCCGCACCCCTCCAAGCTGCGGCAACAAACCCAACCCCCAACCTCCTACAGCCTACAAAATCTCGTAAAAGCAAAACACACGCTTACACACACACACACACACAAACACATGCGCGCGCGCAGTCGCACACACACACGCACGTGTGCGCACAAAAATTAACCTCCCGAGCCCTTGAAAAGCACAAAAAAATGAAATTAATATAAAGAAGAAAAAAAGAACAGTCTCCTATAACACGATTTGCCACCACCACCACCACGACGGGACTACCACCAGCACCAAAACCAACCACCAGAGCGCCACAACACCAAATTAAATATCGCACGCAGAATAAAGGGCGCCGGGGGGCGCGGCGGGGGGCCGAAATGACAAACAATTCGTCTTGCGCGGCGGCGCTGCCTTGCCGCTCGGGGGCCGGAGCGCAGGTGATGACGGAGGCTCGGAGGGGGTAGTGGCAGCAGGGAGAGGGAAATGCAAATCAGCCCGATGTGACCGGAAAATACGCTGGAATGAGTCGGGATTGGGGGCGGGAGGGAAGGAAGCAGCGCCGCGGCGACGGGTCCGCGCCGAGCCACCCGGAGCCACCCCGGGATGAGGTCTTATCGCGACCCGTTTTCTTTTTCCTTCCTGCTGAATGCAGCCGCCACCACCACCGCCCCTCGCTACCGCGCCGCTCGGGGAAATGCCCGTAATCGGGAGGGAAAAATGCAAATAGCGCAGAGACCTATGGGGCGTCGCTATAACTTGGTGTTCGCGCCAGCGCCAGAGGGGGTAGGGGTATAGCGGGGCAGCGGCAGTCAAAGGGTGTCGAGGGGCTCGCGCAGAGACGTAGCAAGCAAGCCGCCCTTGGACACTACTACGGCCTTGCCCTGCAGCAATTTTTTACCTCCTTTTTTTTCGCCTCTCGCACGTGTCGCATTCTAGAGAGAGCGGCAAAGGCAGACAGGGGCTTGGTGGGGGTGGGTGGCCGCGTTGCGGGCCCGCCCTTCTCTACCATCGCGGCCGCCGGACCGCGGCACCGCGCTCGCTCGGGGGGATGATAGCAGTAGAGTACTACTCCCCCCACTCCCCTTTCCTCCACCCGGCACCGCGCACCGCACGGCTGCTCGCGCCTCAAGTCTTTTACTGCCGCCGCGGAGAGAACGTCAGGCTCCGTGTGAAGAACGAGCGCGAGCGCGGGTGCCGACCAAACTGGGGCCCGCCAGCCCTTCTGCAGTGCATCGGGCGAAGATGAGACCTACACTTGCGTGTACTGACAAAAATGAGTTTAAGTAGGTGGACAGTTTCTACTCTTATATCAAATCCCCTCAAATTCAACTCCTTCCTTGTGCGTGCTAAATAGATCGATGCCGTTGAGTATTTTTGCTGGCAGGAAATGAACAGCGCAGTCCACCAGAGTTATTACAGACAGGTAGTCTTGTAAACTGTTGTAAAATGCATGTAACACAACACATTACCTCCGTGAGGTGAGGCATTCCTTACGCACTTGTCCAGCAATACCCCAGTTTCCCACGAGAGCCCCTCCTGGATCCGCTCCTGCGCGGTGCGTGCGCGCTGCGGGCGTGCGGCGCCCGGGGCCGGACGGACGGACGGGTCGGACCTTTCCCTCCGTGTTGTTTGTCCGCCGCCACAACACTAAAGGCGCCGCGGGGACCCACAGGGGCGTCACGTCTCGTCACACTTGGCGTGACGGCGCGGCGTGACGCGAGTGACGTGACGAGGGAATAAGTGCCGTCGTGGGGCTCGAGCGCGGCGCCATTCGGAAATGAGCCGCGGGGCGGTGCGACAACTCGCATTGGGGAGGGACACACTGCGCCGCCCCGCGTACGCCCCGGGGTCAATGGGGCACAGGTCAGCGGGGGACGGACACAATACACAGGCGGACGGCACAAATTGCGCCATTATCCCCGGCAACTGCTATCATTTCGTCAAAGCACAAAGCATTTGTTATTTTGAACTAGTCCACCACACGATTAAATTTACTCGCGAAAGGCAAAACATTATTATACTTCCTGTCTCAAAATTTGATGATAAAGTAAAATATCTCTCCCCTCCCGCTCCTACGTTGCGTTGCAGCCCCCGTCTCCTTCTCAGGCACGTGAGCGCCATTTAGCGACAGTCTCGACAACCGCGGCAGACGACGACGTGACGCGCTGCTGTCGGGAGGAAAAACAGAGGAATAAACTTTATTTCCAAGTTTTCGTCGACTCTCTCTTTTTTTTTCCCGCCCCATTGCTTGCGGGTGACTCCCAATGATGTTTTATTTAGCCGTCTGTGTTTTTCTTTGTGACTTTTCGTTCCTTGACAGAGAATAAAGAAGCGGTTAAATTTGCCCGCCGCGTCGTTGGCGTCTGAACGGACGGCGCATATAACACACAATTTCTCTCCAATTTCTCCATATTTCCGCTCCTCTCACAGGGAGGCAGACAGGCGTCGACGTCAGACACCGTGACACGGGATACGTACTAATGCAGACAAATGCGGCGCGGCAGCCCGGGCGCAGCCCGCATCAACGGAGCCGTTATTAGCCGCGCTATCCTCATCGCCATCCGCGCTATCCGGTGTCAATCACACGTCGTGCACATGTTGCTCATCTCGTTAGACCAGGCGGAGCAGGCGTTGTATCAGTAGTAAGGGATGTGCTTTTTCTGATGCACATTTTCTACCCATGCACTTTTGCCCGCTGCGGTGGGGGGAGATGCAGTTTCTACCCGCCTTGGTGGATGGAGGGGGGAGATGCAGTTTTGTCGCACCTGATGTGATTTCTCCCCGTGTGGAGAGGGAGAGGAGGAGAAGAGGGGAAAAATTTTTCCCGCCCTGCTCCGTATTCGATCTCGGAACTCTGGTTTGGTAGTCCGGTGCGTTAACCACTAGGCCACCGTGACCGCTGAGGGTCTGAGGGGCTGGACGGTGATGTGTTGGCGCGGCGGCGCGCTCGGGGCGGGGCGCTCGGCTCCGCTCGGCTCCGCTCGGCTCCGCTCGGCTCTGCTCGGCGGCTCCGCTCCGCTCGGCGGATGCTGGCGCAGCGTGATATTTTCTGCTGGCTCCGTAGGCCTGGTGTGGTTGTCGATGTGTATCGTAGGGAGGGAAATTTCTCTGTCTCTCGGATCTCGCGGGTCGCTCTGCGCCTGACGCGTGGGTGGGGGTTGCTGGCGGGCCCGGCGGGCAGCGCCCGCGCTGCGAGCAGGGCAGGTGCGGGGGGGAGGAAGGGTGGCGCGCGCTCGGCCGAAGTATTAAAAAGGGTAGGACAGGCACATCTCGGCCCACTCCGCGTCCCAGCTTCTGTTTGTTTATCTGTCAGGTCAGCAGCAACAGCCTTCACCATGTTCACCGTGCATCTGTACTACAACCTGGATACCGAGATGAAGACCAAGCTTGCCGTTGCTACCCATATGTCGGGGTGGCATGCCATTTTGCTCTTCGACGGGGACTACATTTTTGCTACATTTCGGTACGAGTGTCTGGTTCCTGCCCTTCTAAGTTTAGAAGGAAAGACGACGGTGCGGCGTATAACGCGGCACATGATGAAGAAACCGTATGCCGCGGGGACTCAAGAGGACAAGCTTGGTGATTATTTAGTTTCTTATAAAATGTTGGACGGTAAACCTGCTGTGGAGTTTTTAAGAGAGCCGGTGTGGGAGGAGGCGGACAGGGTTAAATGCAACTTTGTCCTCAGTCAGCTCGAGTGGAAAGTGATCTTCGATAATCAGAAGTTTTTATTGTCTGTGATCGTAGACTTGCACGATTTCGGGCTTTCCACGCAAGAAAGGTGTGAAAAAGTGCGACAGTTGGTTACTGAATATGAACCACGTGAACATGGCTCGCGCTGGAGGCGTTGGTATATGAGGCGCAACCAGTTGTAGTGTATTTTTTATTTTAGTGTGTGTGTGTGTGTGTGTGTGTGTGTGTGCGTGTGTGTGTGTGTGTGTGTTTTCTTTTTGTATATAATCTGTTACATTTGTATATATTGTTCAGTTGTGTAAGTCGGAGTGTCCAGCAAAGATGTCGGTCGTGGTTCTGTTTTGTAGTGCGTTCATGTTATCATTTTTAAGTGTAGGTGCAACGTGTAACGCGACAGCGCATTTGAACAGTACTGAGTTAGAAATATGTAGAGATCAGTTTTCATCAATGTTAATAGCCGGAGAAATCGTTTTTCTGGTTGCGTTTCTCGTTTTGTGTCCTTGTTTTGTGGTCTGTGTAGGATTTGGTACAGGTCCGCAAGATAGTGACCCGGAGATTTATTCCGAAAATAATGTTACTGTGCAGAGGCGTTATAGTGTTTAGTCCCCGGGGGGATAGGGATGGGGGGACAGCGCAGTTGTTGAGCTCAATTCCTGGAGGAAAGG
>NW_026267663.1:19279-31599 GCF_000697945.3 Frankliniella occidentalis
CGCCGACGGGGACGCCTCCATGGACGCCGCCATGTATGCCGCCGTGGATGCCGCTGTGGACGCCGCCGCCGCCGTGGATGCCGCCGTAGACGCGGCCGTGGAAGCCGTCGATTCTGTTGTTTGCTCCCCACAGGTCGTAGACGTGGAGAACCACCTTGAAGCACCCGCCGCGGCTGCAGTCACCAACCAGGTCGGCGCCGGCCGGGCGCCACCAACACCGCCACAACAGCGAGGAGGGAAGCGTGCAGCACCTGCAGCACCGCCACAGCAGGGAGGAGGGAAGCGTGCAGCACCTGCAGCACCGCCACAACAGCGAGGAAGGAAGCGTGCAGCACCTGAGGAGGCAGAGGCAGAAGAGGACGGCGGCGAGCCTGTGATCGACTTGATTGCATCTTCTGTGAGGTATTTGGGCCAGTTCAAAACAACGTTTCGCCAGGAAACATTTCGTGTTAGAGACCTGCAAGAACAATTACTTAAAGATAATGTCTATATGGAATCACTGTTTGACACAATCATAGAGAGACAAAAAGAATTATTAAATTGTAAAGATAACGATAGATGTGTGTTTGAACTGAGAGGAGATGAAGGAAATGAACCCCTATGGTTTCACCTTCGCCCTGTAAATCAAATTAATGGCAAAATAATACTTGAGAAACTTGTTCGTTGCTTAAATTCTAATCAAAACTTTTTTGCGGGTGATTTTCATGTTTCTTTTATTCATGTACCTGCTTTACGTGGGGGAGCCCGTGATAGAAGGGCTCATGAAACCGTTGAACAGTGGATCCAGAGATATTGTTTAAGAAAAAGTATGTACGATCCACAAAATGCTGATGATAAAATGTGCCTAGCTCGCTCAATAGCTTTCTTACAATTGTATAGGGGAACTGATTGCTATAAGGCTAAAGCAAAGTTGAGAATGCCTGGTAATGGTGATGTTAAAAATTTGGCTACTAAATTATGTAATACTGCTGGTATTGATCCTGAAAAAGATTGTGGGTTTGATGAAATGGCGAAACTTCAATCAGTTATGAGGGAGAGATTGGTTGTTTTTGTTGATAAAAAGTGTAAAGAGATAATATTTAGTGGTTCAAAGACTGACGAGAAAGATATAAAAAGAGACAAAACAATTTTTATAGTTCAGAATGCAGATCATTTTTATGGTGTTCTCAGAATAAAAGCAGTTCTCGAGGTTGGATATTTTTGTTATGATTGTCTGGTTGGGTATACCAACGGTAATTCCCATACCTGTCATTTTCAGTGTAAAAGATGTGACGGAGACACATTGCATACTGAAACTCCATTAAAAGAATGTGGTCTCTGTCATCGTTTCTTCGCAGGTGAGAGATGTTTCCAAAATCATTTGTTAAAACAAGGCGGGACTAAAACTGTTTGCGAATTGAAAAAATTTTGTAAGATTTGTAGAACCTTTTACCACCTTGATGGTAAAACAAAAATGAAAAAACATAAATGTAATTGGAAAGTTTGCAAATATTGTAATAATTATATGCCAGGAAATCACAAGTGTTATATGATGCCTTGGGAAGAAAAGAAAAAATCAGAGGACTGTAGATACATTCGTCTCTATTTCGATATTGAAGTGAGCCAAGACTCGTCTTTTGAAGGTAAAGAAAACTGGAAAGAACACAAGCCAAATCTGTTAATTTGTCAGCAAGTTTGTGATCACTGTGAGAAAGATAGTAATATTAAAAATGATTGTGAGGAATGTGGCGTGCGAGAGCACATCTTTGAAGGCTTTGACGAAAATTCAGATGTTGTACTTGATTTTTTAAATTATTTAACTGATTTAACGAGTGAGCGAAGGACACATATTACTTGTTTTGCACATAACTTAAAATCATATGATGGCTATTTTATCACCAAGACTTTGATTGAGAAGAAAAATATCACTCCTAAAGTTACCTTATCTGGTGCTAAAATATTAAACTTAACAACAGATGCCCTATCTTTTAAAGATTCTTTGATGTTTATACCAATGAGACTCAGCAGCATACCTAAATCTTTTGGCTTAACTGAGTTAAAGAAAGGATTCTTTCCCCATTACGGAAATTCTTCTGAGTATTGGGAATATTCAGGCCCCATGCCTCCAAAAGATCTCTACTGCACCACTTCATTTTCTGATGGTGATCTTGCTGAATTTAACAAATGGTATGATGATCAAGTAGCATCAGATTATGTATTTAATTTTAAAAATGAAATAATTTCTTACTGTCAATCAGATGTCAATATATTAAGAGAAGCCTTACAGTCTTTCAAGGATTTATTTATGGAAACTGCCGGGTTTGATCCTCTTTTCAATTGCATAACCTTATCTTCTGCATGTATGTGTAATTTTCGTAGAAATCATCTTGGCAGTACTCAAATAGGTATTGTCCCCCGTGGTGGCTATAGGGGGAGAGACAAGGCAAGTTTTGAGGCGTTAAAATGGCTATCATATGAAGAACATGTTTTAGGACATAAAATAACTCATGCAGAAAACTCACGGGAAGTTTATGTGTTGAACAATCCTGTGGATGGCTATGTCGAACTTCAAAAAGCAGATGGTTCTATTGAGAAGCGTATCTATCAATACCATGGTTGTTACTTTCATCTTTGTAAGAAGTGTATTCCAGATCAAAATGCTAGAACTAGAATTAGAGGTCGATCGAAGGAGGATCCCTATGAAACAACAAAGAAAATGACAGAAAAATATAGAGATGCAGGTTATGTTGTCATAGAGAAATGGGGTTGTGAATTTGCTGAAGATTTAAAAAGTAATAATGATGTAATTAATTTTTTTGAAAACAAACCTTTTACTCGAGTTGAGCCACTTAATCTTCGAGATGCTTTATATGGTGGCCGTACTTCAGCGTTGTTTTGTGAATATGTAGCTGATCTAAAGCAAAATGAGAAAATCAAGATGTTCGACGTAATTTCCGAGTACCCGGCGTGTCAACATCATAGATGTTATCCTGAAGGCCATCCAGATATATTTTGTGAAGGGGATCCTGCAATGCCAGACATTTCAGTCATGAACGGTGTCGTTAAAGCTACTGTACTTCCACCTCAAAATTTGTTTATACCTGTTTTACCTTATAGATGTTGTAAGAAACTTCTCTTTCCTCTGTGTAGAACTTGTGCTGAGACGATGAATCAAAATGTTTGTAACCATAGTGATAAGGAGAGAGAAATGCTCGGAACTTGGTGTGCACCAGAGTTAAAATTAGCTGTTGAAAAAGGATATACAATTATTCGTATTCATGAATGTTATCAGTACCCTAAAGTAAGAGAATACAACCCTAAAACAAAACAGGATGGTATGTTCTCATCTTACGTCAGGGAAAACATGGCAATGAAAATAGAGTCCACAGGTTGGCCGAGTCATGTTGTGACAGAAGAACAAAAAGATAAATTTATCAAAATGCATTTTGACAAGGATGGTATCGTGCTGGACAAGTCCAAGTTCAAAAAGAATCCAGGGAAACGCACACTTGCCAAGTTGATCCTCAACAGTTTCTGTAAGTATAAAAAATTAAAAATAATATAATTTAATACTTTGTTTTCATTAAAGATTGTGTTTTGGTTATGTTCACACTTGATTAATATTTTTCTTACTCTTTTCATTGCAGGGGGTAAACTTGGAGAGAAAACGCTGCGACCCCAGACAGCATTTGTCAAGAACTTTGCTGAACTGTCAACGTTTACAGAGAATTCCTCATTGACTATTTCTGGACTCCTGCCTTTGACTGAAAACATCATGCAGTTGACTTTCACTGAGCATGAAGATTTAGAAGACAGCAAACCAACAACAAGTTTGGTTCATGCTGCTTTCACAACAGCCCATGGTCGGATGGTCTTGTATGAGTATCTCGACATGCTTGAGGATCGAGCCCTATATCATGACACAGGTGTGTAAAAGAGAAAACATTTTGTTAATATTTTCTCAGTTGACAAGTCATTTTTTAAAAAGTATATTAATTTATTGTATTTACAATTTACTAACCTCAAATTGTTTACCTTCTTCTGTTACCATCCAGATTCCATTTGTTTTGTGTCAAGAGAAGGACTCGACGACCCTCCCCTGGGTGAGCATCTGGGGGATTTATCGGACCAATTGTCTGACGATCTGGGGAAAGGCTCCTTTGGGTTGCGTTTCTGCGCCGCCGGTGCTAAAAACTATTCCTTGATCTGCGCGGTGGGTGGTGACACCAAGCGGGAGTCAAGAATAACCAAAGTGAGAGGTTTGACGATTGACCAGAGCTGTAAAAAAATTGTAACATTTGAGAGGTTAAGTGCCATGGTGAGAGGCGAGTATGAAAAGACAACTATCCAAATTCCTACACAAATTGCAAGGGTATCGGGGTGGCGTATTGTCTCACGCCCCTCTAGCAAGGTATGGAGAGTTTGTCTGAACAAGAGACGTAGAATAGAGGGTAAGGGTATCACTGTACCTTACGGGTTTACTGGAGAAACACTGGATAGGGATGATTATGACACTATACTAGCTATGATGGACATGGACAAAATGATAATGGATCAATCATGACACATTCATTGTAAATAAATACTTTAAGAAAATAAACTGTGATATAAATGCTTTGTTTTGATTGTACTCATCCCACTGCCTTAGACGAAAAATAAAGAACGATTTTGTGAATACGAAAATGAAAAAATACAAACCTCTATCATGACACACCATTTTCTCATCCCGCCGGTGGGCGGTCTGCATTGTGCTGCCCCCTGGTGGGGCCCCGTGAAAGTAGACGAGACTTCTGCTGCGACGGCTCCAAGTAAACAAATAATACATCGCCGCAGACGACAGACATAACCTGAAATATACAATAAATACAATTAGTCCTCGTACAAAACAAACACTTGTGTTCGAGCAGTCCAACAGTGAAGATGGATATCCGATTCCAGCACCCCGCAAATACGCTGCTGGTGGGCGGGAGCGGGGCGGGGAAAACGACGCTGATGATAAAAATAGTCAAAGCTCGTGATGTTATGTTTAATGTAAAGTTTGTCGAAGTTGTTTGGCATTACATGGAGTGGCAATCTTGTTATAAGGAATTAGCAGACAGCGATAAAAAAGTGACGTTTGTGGAGGGCGCCCCGACTTTGGATCAATTTCCCGCAGATGAGGGTCCTAAATTATTGATTTGTGATGATTTTATGGATCAACTGAAAGACCCACAATTTTTAAAATTGGCTATCAAAGGTTCACATCATCGTAATTTGAGTTTTTGGCTGCTCTCGCAATGCATTTTCCCGAAAAACATGAGGGAAATCAGTCTACAATCCCATTATACAATTTTAATGAAAACCGCAAGGGACTTAGCACAGGTGCGAAGTTTTGTAATGCAGATAGACCCGATTCATTGGCGCTCTCTCATGGAAGCATGGATTGACAGTACGAGACAATCTGGATACAGTTATCTTCTTTTCGATTTTCATATCACACAAGAAGAACATTTGAGGTTACGTACCTCTATTCTCCCCAACGAGACGACCGTTGTGTACGTACCGAAAGGAAAGTATAAGAACGATCTTGTTCACAAATGACACCATTTCGCCGTCAGCTCTCAGACAGTGCGGATCGCACCGCGGCGCGATGCCTAAACGACAAAACAGTTGTCACAACGACATTTTAAAATTGTTGGGAAAAGTGAACCCCGGTACAAGGAAAGCGCTTTTACAAAACGCAGATAAAGCTCTGATTTACTCACTTTGCGAGTTGTGCGATAACACACTCGCGGGTAATATACATCTGACGCCGTCAGAAAAGCAAAAATTGGCAAAGTACAAAAACTTGTTGAGGAAGATCGCTCGCCGCGGGGAGTCCTGGAAGAAGAAAAAACAAATCATCGTGCAGCGCGGCGGCGCCGGCCCCTTCCTCCCACTGCTGCTCAGCGTTATTGGGCCCGCCATCGGCAAACTCATTTTTGGCAGTTGATTTTGCTGCAACATTGAAAAAAAAAAAAATGCAACACACTAAGAAACTCGTACTCATTCCACATGAGAGTCTGTCAAGGCTGCAGGATGCTCCTGTCGGCCGAACAAACGGCTCTGCGGCTTCGGATCTGGATATGGACATGTCAAAAATATTAGCGCAAAATGCAGAAGACAGCGAAAAATGGCGACTTTACGAAGAAACGCTGCAAAGGTATTTACACTTTGTGAAAGAGCAAAAGAAACCCCTTTCGATAGTTTCGACCACCATGACAGAAAAAGAAGAAGAAAATCCTGAAAATCAAGAAAACAACAACGAAGCTGTTAGAACACGGATAATGAGTATAGTACCGCCGAAAAGTAAGCAGCTGGCCAGTGCGTTTTGTGACTTTCTCGTGTCACCACGCGTGCAGCAGTCGATCAGGTGGGACGATACGGGAGAACTTCGCATAGACAACGTCAAGATCCCCCAGGCGAACATAATCGATTTAGTTTCGGATTGTGTACGTACGCGAAAGAAAGCACGCGCTATTGGACACACTTATTTCCTGACAGCGCTCAAAAAATTGAATGTTCCGCAAGAATTTATAGTTAATACGGAATATCAAGAGTTTATCCGGGGACAATCGGGTTCCGGTGGGCCCGTTGAAGATCATGTCACGAAAGACTCGGAGTCAAACCTTACCGCCTCCATCGCAGCCGTTGCCGCTGCCGCCGCTGCCGCCCGCCGCCGCCGCCCGCCGCCGCCACCCCGCCGTCTCGCTGCGTCGCGAGACCCCCGCGGCCGTCCCCGTCTCGCTGCGTCGCGAGACCCGCCGGCCCGCCCCCGCCCGCCCGGTAAAACGAGGTGCACGGTCACACCATGGTCGCGTTGGGCTCCTTGAAAAGGTATATCTGGACAGAAAGGACCCTGCTGTCTACAGCCCTCCAGAACGCCTCTGGCACGGGGTGAAGAAACGTGTTGCAAAACGCAATGTGATTGACTTTCTTAGCGGACAAGACTCCTACACTCTACATAAATATGCTAGGAAAAATTTTCCACGCAACGTCACTTATTCAGATGGCGTGGACTCGATCTGGCAATGTGATTTGATGAGTTATGAAGACATCGCCTCTCACAACGGAGGAGTACGTTTTGTTTTGATTGTTGTAGACGTTTTCAGTCGTTTCCTGTGGACAGTCCCGGTCCGTGACAAAAAAGGCGAGACTATCCTTAACGCTTTTAAAAAACTTTTCGAAACAACTGAACGTCGTTGTGCTACCCTGTTAAGCGACAAGGGTGGTGAATTTCGAAATAAACGCCTGCTTGCCTTTTTGAAACAAAACGGTATTGCCTATTTTCACACAAACAACCCGCAAACCAAGTGTGCTATTGCCGAGCGCCTGATTCGCAGCATCAGGCTTTGGCTGCAAAGAATTTTCACACAAACGCGCAGCTATAACTATGTCGATGGCGCGCTCGCCGACGTGACTCATGCATACAACAACAAGTATCACAGAACGATAAAAATGACCCCCACTCAGGCAAGCGACCCTTCACGCATGTTGGAAGTGTATGACATTCTTTATGGCAAAATGAACGAACGACACGTTAAACCAAAGCTTAAAAAGAATGACTACGTGCGAATCTCACGTGAAAAAGATAAATTTGAAAAGGAATCACACAACTGGAGCAAAGAGATTTTTCAAATTACACAAGTTATACCCCATCCTCAACCTGTTTATAAAATAGCTGATATTGATAAACACGAGGAGATAGAGGGACATTTTTACGAATGGGAGCTCAATAAAGTTCAAAAACCAACCTTATTTGAAATTGATCACATTGTGGACACGCAAGGCAAGGGGCCTAAGAAAAAAGTTCTCGTACACTGGGTGGGGTATCCAAAATCTGCACGATCGTGGATTTTTGAAAAAGATCTCGAAAAATTATAAAACGAAGCTCTCACAGAAAACCTGTATCAGTCTCTCGCTGTGCCTCGCCCGAGATGGATTTCCACATGGTTCTCCCGAGTAACTCTTCCCCCAGTATTTATCCAAACAATAAAACGTCCGAGTTCAAAGTCGATTTAGAAGAGAGATGCGAACTCCACGGCGATTGGGAGATGGCTCTCCTAGAAGTCCACTATCCAAACACAATAATTAACGTGTGTAAAGAAGAAAGCTGGATACGCATTTACGAGGTCCCCCCGCATATGCGACAGGCCAGGACGCCGAGACAAGCCACCAACCGAGGCCCACAGTTTACGGTGGACGCGCCCAGCCTTGTTGAATCGGATCTACCACCCAACGGCTTGCGGCACGAGTTTCATCTTACACCGGGACTGTACACGTCTGTCAGCGCTCTAATAGATAACATAAAGGAATCTTTGAAACCGCTAGAGAGTTACTTTGTCATTAGCCCCGATAACCCTATCCCAGTCGCTTCGGACAACGATGCTCTGGTCGGCGTGCAAGATTTCAAGTTTTACATGGGAGCTCTGTATGAACTCGTCGACTGCGTGACATTCTTTGCGCCCCGCCTCGCTCAACAGCTGGGACTCCCCCACTCGGGCCCCTACTCTACACAGACCCCTGTCAACGCTGTACGCTACGTGGACCTGAGTCTGGGTCAGCCCGGACAGATGTATATCTACATCTCTATCATCGCAAACCAAATAGTTGGTCATACGCGCGCGCCGCTTCTACGCACTGTCCCCCTCAAGACCGACGCCAGGTTTGGAACGATCTCAACCTACAAGTGTGAACACCCGATTTATCACAGCCTTTCCACAAAATCCTTTGGCGATCTCGAAGTGAATATAAGGACAGACACCGGCCATCTTTTGCCATTCTGTTCCGGGACGGCGTTACTGGTGTGTCACTTTAGACAACGTGTCCGCTCCTGAAAAATGGTCACCGTTGATGAATATTATCTGCGCCAGGCTCAGACTGGGTCTGGCCTACCCTACTACAGCGGCATCTCTGGTCAACGAGGACACGGCTTTGGTTCATTCCTCGGAGGACTTTTTCGTACCATAGTACCCCTATTTACATCTGGCGCCAAAATGCTCGGAAGTGAAGCTCTGAGAGCCGGCACAGGTGTCCTCGCGGACATGGCGGCGGGGCAAAACCCCGTGGAAAGCCTGAAAAGAAGAGGAGCTGCTGCAGGTCACAGTCTCGTGGACAGGCTGAGTGGAGGAATGCAAGGGAACGGTATAAAACGCGCCCGAGGCAGGCGCAGCGTCCAGTCGGGTCGGGTAGCCCGTCGCGGTAACACTCGAGCCGCTCCGAAGAGGTCAACGCTGCGGGATATATTCCACTAGCACGATGAGTTTTCTACATCACAGCAGCGCCGTCGCGGTGCAGAGCGCGCTGGATCTATGGATGAGTAAAAATACAAACGTTTCCGTCATAGACACGAAGAAAGAACCGTGTAAAGCTGTTGTCGGCGTCACTCAGACCTCGACACAAGTGCAGTTCCGTATACACGGTACATCGGCTTACATTGACACCAACGGGATCGAACTGGACTGTACGTTCAGAATCACATCGTCGGATGGAAAAGCTCTCGCCGCCAATGAGTCCGATGTGGCGCCCGTCAACTACATCATGCATTCAATGTGGGAGCAGGCGAGCCTCAGCATAGGCAACACGCCAATCACTCAGAGCTCCATGACTTACCCGTATCGAGCGTACCTGGAGGCCGTGCTGTCTTACGATCGACCTGCCAAGGTAAGCCACATGGGGATGAGACTGTATTCGAAAGATACAGCAGGCCACATGGACTCCTTCACCGGGGATGATAACGCAGGCCTCGCTGAAAGAAGACGCAGGACAGCCAACAGCAAGATTGTTAAGGTGCGAGGTCCACTACACCTCGACTTTCTGAATCAAGAGAAATACCTCCTACCCAATACAGACCTTGAAATCAAGCTATCGAGGGGGAAGGACTCCTTCGCTCTGATGTCTACTGCTCAAAGTGAAAAGATCGAGATTCTCGATGCAACCCTTTGGGTACCCCGAGTGACTGTCTCTCCATCAATCTGCCTGGCGCACGCGAAGGCTCTGGAACACTCACCTGCACGTTATCCGTTCACCAGGACTTCGATCAAAACCGTCACGATCCCCGGAGGGCTTCGCGATAAAAGCATCCCCAATGTATTCATGGGCCCGGTTCCGAACCGGGTTACGGTCATGTTCGTGTCGAATGTAGCCTATAACGGGAGTTACCGTCATAACCCCTTCAACTGTCATCACTTTGACCTGTATAATCTATCTCTGTTTGTCGATACCGACCAATACCCTGCCATTCCGCTCACTCCCGACTTTGCTAACGAGCAATGGACCGACGCTTACTCGACTCTTTTCTCCGAGACAGGGATTCATTTTAAAGATGAAGGGAACGACATAAGTTATGACGATTATGGTAAGGGTTATACAATTTTCTGCTTCGACTTGACTCCAGACAAGAGCGCACACGAGGGCCACTGGAACCTCCAAAGGCAGGGTGTTGTCAGACTGGAAATGCGCTTTAAAGTTCAACTCCCAGCGGCAGTAAACTGCATTATTTATTCCGAGTTTGATAATATATTAGAGATTGACAAAAACAGACAGGTCATAGTCGACTACAGCGTGTAGCCATGGACGGTACTACACTCGAGACCTTTCTGAGGAAAGACCCTCACGCTTCGCGTGACTTTCTCGGCGTGTTCGCTGCAGACACCCTCCCCCGCACGATTAAAAAACCTGCGCTTATCATTGTTAATTCTGACCCCATTTCAAAGCCAGGAACTCATTGGCTTGCCATCAGCGTAGACGCATGTGGAAGAGGAACCTTTTTCGATTCATACGGTGTCAAACCATTTGTAAAACAACATGAAGTTTTTATGTCGCGTGTCTGTAAATCATGGATATATAATCATACCGATCTGCAGGCCATTGACAGCTCTGTTTGCGGCCAATACTGTGTCATGTTTTTACTCTGTAAAGCTCACGGATTCTCTTTAAATGACTTCTTAAGCTGTTTTACTTCTAACTGTGAACAAAACGATATTCTCGTAGATAAAATGTTTACACGTTACTCTAAAAATGTCAAGCTTTGTGACGATGTTCATGTAAAAATTAATAAGCAAAAATGCTGTAAACGGGGAAGGAAATAAAATATTGTTCTTCAAAACATCTGATTTTTATTGTATCGCTTTTCCCCCACACGATAGTTTTCTCACATTTGATTCAGCAGAGCCTCACGCGGCCCGTGCCCGAAACAACGAAATAAAGCCACAACCACATTCTGCAGGTAATCACACGTCGCTCCCAAGTCGCTTTGTGTGAAACAAACAGAATATGCCCGTGACTCTATTTACGTCGTTCCGGGACGACCCTGCTCACGGCTCTTGCTGAATTCACAGTTTTTACATACGCCTCATTTTCTCTATCAAGACAAATAAATATGTACAACTGAAATTATATCTTTACGACATATAAAACACTTCTTAAAGACAGATGCACACTTCGAACAAGAAGCGAGATGTCTACACGGTAAAAACACAGCACCAAGATCGTCTCGAAAACATATTTTACACTTCACACTTTCATCACTTTCTTCTTCACTCCCGTGTCCGGAGTCACCGTCGTTGTTTTCTTTCTCCGCCAAGGCTTGAATTTCCTATAAAAACAAACAAACACATTTAAAGACCCGCGTCAGTCTTTTTGAAGTGACAGCTAAAAAAGAGAGGAGAGCAAGTACACACCTTGACAGTCATCGTGGCTGGTCTCTCCCCCTTCACGCTGCGCATATAATCAGAACCTTTCCTCTCCTTCACATACACACACTTTGAAAAATACAAAGCATGTTCAAACCACACATCATCCCCCTTACCCCAATCCTTGAGCCCACCCCCACAATGAAAACAAATGACTTTGTCAGCCAACGAAAGACAGAAAAATCCAGCGTCAGCTAACTCCTCTGAACTCACAGTGTCCTCATACTTCCAACCATTAAACGACTCTTGTCTGCTTTCCAGAGTCACATAAGATGGGTGTGCGGGGTCACCAATCTTCTTAGCACACTTCATCACAGGAGTATTCTCATTTTTCGCCTTCACCTTAACAACAGGTACTGAATATGACATGTGAGGCGCTAAACGCAAGAACTCACTTCCATACAATAATTCCCCCAAAACGTCAGGGTTCAATACACCCCCGCGCAAACGCTGTATCAAAACGTCAGGGTTCAGGACGCCCATACGCAGACGGTGCGTGTTATCCATTACGAAGTCTCTTCTCAAATGCCCCGGGGTACACAGCGTGTCGCTGCGCGCCGCGCCAGCATCCGCCGAACCGAGCCGCCGAGCCGCCGAGCAGAGCCGAGCGGAGCCGAGCGGAGCCGAGCG
>NW_026267663.1:33264-38921 GCF_000697945.3 Frankliniella occidentalis
GAGAGAGAGGACTCGCAGGGCCGGCCATATCATCAAGTCCACAGTAATGAAGAGCAGGACGACACACGGTTGGTACCGCGGCAGGCTCTGCTCTGCTCCCATGAAAAGGGGGCGCATGTGTGGGGGCCGCCGCCGACCTTCACATACAAACTAGGCAAGAATACTCTTTTCATGACGTTGCACGTGCACACAGTGATACACCGAAATGCGTTGTTGGTCGAGTTCGTACAATTAAAAGTACTCCTGGAATAATACTTCCATTTGGAAATACCATATGTCAATGACTTTCTCTTGTTGGCCAGAGCTTTTCCAGCAGGGAGGAAAACTCGCGTCGACGTTGGGGTTTCACAAATCCACAACTTCCTCCCTGCCCCGACAGTAAACGACGTAGTCCACCACCACGTCCCCTTTCCCCATCTGACCCGGGCGGGATGGGATGAGTCGCAGAGTCGGGCGGGCGGGGTCGGTGGTCGGTCCGGCAAGAAGGGGTTTCACTCACAGTGCGCCGCGCCGGGCCTCCCCGGGCTTCTGTATGTGAGGCTTCAAATACTATAAGCCGGCGGGATGATACAACGCGGCGAGAGACCTCGGCGACGAACCACGAACCACCTGCCTGCCCGCGCCAGCCAGCCAGCCAGCTCGGGGTGGCGCACCCTCACTCTCGAGCCTTATAACCCCCCTGGAACCGCATCAGACCACCGGCCAAACAGGAACAGCTCTCGATATGCGGCCGATGTGACATCATGAGGGCAGAGCTGCCTGGGATCAACATGATGCTCACTTTTAGTCCGGCTATGACGAGGGGCGTCCGCAAACGACCGGAACGAAGGGGGGGGGGCAGGGAGATGGAATCAAAGGGTAGGGGGGAAGGGTCTGCACTCAAAGGGAAAGGAGAGCAGGCAAGGCGCAGATTGGACCGGCAATACGGAAGAGAAGACGGAGGACGCTGAGAGAGAAAGAGGAAGAGTGCGCCTCGAGCCGATACACCGCCAGAGGCAATGATCACCGGTGATACACAGAGTGGTTGATGTACGCCATCTTTGTTTTCGACACTTTCATCCTGTGTGCCCAGCGGGTAGGCGACTATTTTATAGTTTACAAAACAGCATTCACAAACGAATAGAACATCGACTCGATGCATTGAGTATCGAGTCTCGATGATGTCGAGTAATAT
Organism: Frankliniella occidentalis; assembly: GCF_000697945.3. Classification (NCBI taxonomy): domain Eukaryota; kingdom Metazoa; phylum Arthropoda; class Insecta; order Thysanoptera; family Thripidae; genus Frankliniella; species Frankliniella occidentalis. The sequence continues at coordinate 34,439 of NW_026267663.1, forward strand.
CGCAATATCGGAACGTATCGAAAACCCGTGGTCCGCGTGGGGGGAAAGGCAAGAGGGCAGGGGAGGGAGTCAAGCGAGGCGCTGCTGGACACGGAGAAACGCAACGGCAGCACCAGCGCCAGCAGAAAGCTCGGGAAGGGAAAATTTCAGCGACGCGACTTTGTAAACTTGTCTGACAAACTCCACTCAGCCCCACAAGTCGCCCTCTGCTTTTCTCCCGACGCAGCAGCAGCAGCAGCAGCGACAGGGCGACTGCTTGTCTCCGCTCGGACGGCCGCGCCCCGCGGGCCCACCAACCACACCCTCCGCAGCTCCGACGCTCCGACCGCCTTACCTCGCCAGCAGGGCCCCAACTAAGGCCCGGCAGAGGCCCGGCTACATCCAGATCAATCAATGCAAAACGGAAATTTGCAGGAAACGGAGCAAAATGCCTGACTCTGGCGGAGAGCCGCTCAGCAGCCCCGGCGGCCCGCCGGGCAGTGTTCGGCCTTGTCCACAAGTCGAGGGGGATGGTGCTGGAAGTGCTTGCCTGGTGACGCTGGTGATGGTGGTGATCTCTGAAGGGGTGCGACGCTTGGCCGGCCGTTGACTCGCTGGCACACGGCGTCGTGACAAAAAAAGGGGAGAGAGGGCTTCGAATGGAACAGGAAATCGACACCCCCTCTGCGCTCTCCCCTTTTTCCTCCCCAGAGGGATTGGTTCTCTCGCAAGGGAGAGAAGCGCGCGCGGGCACTACAAAAAGTATCGCATTTGAAATTTCTTTTGCCGGTGCGGCGGCGAAACTGTGTGACACACGACTGCGGGACACCAGAGTCGGGGGAGAGGGGGGGGGAGGCAGCTCTGTGTGCAATCCTTTGCAATTATTTCAGTCGGGTGAAAAAGGGAAACAACGAAAAGCACCCAGTATAGACAGCGACGCGGCCCCACACGACGGGGGCGTTCATTCCAATGACATTCTCCCGCTGGACCGATGAAATGACCGACAGCTCTATTAAAAGTTACGATTTGCCGATTTGTGGCCAGCCGTATCCGACACATGCACACACCCGGGATGCGGTCTCGGTTCTAGTTGCTGTTTGTGGTCGTGTTGTTGTTGCCGTGCTGCGTTACAACGGTCGGGGGAGCAGGAAGGTAGAGAACGGAGAAGACCGCGCGAGAGGGAGAGGCGATCGAAACCGATGCGAAACCACCCCGCAACCGCGAGGCAGGCAAGTTAGAGCCCTCTTCCTCAACCACAGTATACACGCCCGCGCTCCGCACAGGCCCGAGTAGCGCAAGCAAGGAAAAAATTGGCCGCTGCGCCTCCTTCTTGTTTATTTTCTATTTTTATTTTTTTCGGTCCTGGAATATGGTTACACGCAAAGTCAAGGTTATACACGGCGTAGGCTTCCTGCAGTGGGCCTGGAACGGGCCTGGAGCTCCCGCCGAGCAGAGGAGGCTGAGCTGCAGCCATCAAATCGAAAGTGGAGCCTGTCCCGTCCCCGAGCAGCAGCAGCCCGGGCCGAGAGGCAGACACGAAGACCCCTATCCCCGCCGAGGCCGGGACAGACATGTCGGGGTCGGGCCCCCCTCTCGCCCTCCACCAATCATCTCATTCGGGGGATAAAACAAAAAGAAAACGACATCTTGTATAAGAAGGCGATCGCTCCTCGGCGGTCGAATTGGCGGCGCTTGAATGGAGAGGAGAGCCAGCCAGCCGGGCGGAGCCGGGTACCTCCGGGCCGGGTGCGCCGCTTGCGCCGCGTGGCGCCCGCGGGACCATAAAACTACTTCCCCTACCGTTCCATCAAGCGGCGCTCGTAATGCCCCCTATCGCGATCAAAAGTCGGCGCGCCCTTAGCAAGCGGCGCGGGGCGTGCCGGGGCGGGGAATGGCGCGGGTTGAAGAGGGGGGACGAGCCGCGCCAGCCTGGTGCGCTGCTAGGCGTTTTGGTACCCGTAAATTCCAGGGCCCCGCATCGCATCCCTCCCCCTTTTGCCATGCGTGTGTGTGTGTTTCTGTGTGTGCGTGTGTCGCAGAGGAGATGCATAATAAAGATGGGCACCTCTCACCGGGCCGGGCGGCGCGCTGGCCGAGGCACCAGAGCAGGGGGATGATGTAATGAAAGTGAACGTCACTTACATACTCGAAAAATTTAACATTCATAAGCTAACACCCGGAATATTTCCCACTATACGGCGGTTCAATGGCAAAACAAATGTATAAATTGTGATTGCGCACATTCATTAATGCACATTAAATGGTGTTTAACTGGATTGAATACATCGTGTCTAAACTACTCAAGCTTCGAAATTGCTGGATGTGCACACATACGCATCTTGCAATGGTCGAAAAGTGTCCTTAATCATTCAGAGTTACTTTGGTGTCACAATAGTCAAAGTGTCATGGTGAGACTTTCAGAGTACGACTGTGCATGAAAGGGGCAGCAGTAGGAGGGCCGCGTTTCGACGGTAGCTGCAGAGCAGCAGGCAGGAAGGCAGGTGGAGAGAGGTGGGGGCTCGGCAAGGGCCGAGCCGCCAGAAGCAGTCGTAGAGACCCTCGTACGGCGCCCACGAGAGGGGCAGGAAGGTGCCGAAGGACTTAGCTGTTGCAGTCAGCTGCTGGACATCTCCCAGTCTGGCTTATCGAATTACCGAATTAGGGGCCTACTACACTCAAGAGCCGAGTCGCTGGCGCCGCCGCCGTCCAGAGCCACTCCAGCGTCCAGCCGGCCCCCCGAGGGGGCTACGCCCGGTCCGTGAGCCACTCCAGCCTCACCTTGGTCCCACCCCTTCTCATATGGCGCAGCGCCAGGGCAAGTGAAAGGATTACACGAGCAAACAACTCGAGGCGAGCGGACATGGGCCCCGGCCCGGGGAGCCTGGGGGGTTTGCTGATGGGACGTATCGGACACGTCCAGCCATGACCCCACCGCGCCGTCGCCCCGCCTGCACTCAACAACGCGACAAGCAAAAAAGAAAAAAAAGGAAAAAAGAGAGCAAAAATGCGTGTCACGTGTCCGAGTTTGTTTTGGGGGTGATAGGGGCGGGGAAGAGACGTAGTTGCAAGCACCGGTCCAGAGTCATTCTTCATAAATACTTTACGAGGGGGAAATAAAGACTGAAATAATGTTCCGTCGGGCTACACACTCGTCTCATCGTCTCCGCCCCCCGCGAGTACGCTGCTGCTGGCCCTTAAGGGGCAAGGGGATGGGGGAAAAAAACAACGCGCACACAGCGCGCGGAGCACATTGAAAACGATAACAGTAACGCAGTCGCATAAAACGTAATTACAAGCCACCCGAAAATTAGAAAATGACAAAAAGTACCCCCGCCGCGCGCGCTCTGCAGGACACAAACAATGGCACGCGCCACACATACGCCCCGAAGAGATATAAAGAATAAAAACTGAAGGCAAAAACAAAAACAAAAAACAATAATCGAACAAACAGAATAAGATAGACGAGATGGGACGCTTCCCTACGGGATCATGCTGTTGCTCCGGGCGGGGGCCCTGCGGCGCCCAGCGGGGTGGAGCACAGTTAGTGACGCCCCCCCTCCCCCCTTTGCGGCCCCCAGTACGCCTGGCCCTCTTAACGTTTCAGGCCAGATCTCCACCGTGATATCGCGTTTTATTACAGGGGTGGCATGAGTGTTGGACGGGGAGGGGGTGGCGAGGCGGCAGGAGAGGCTCGGGGTACTAGAGGAGGGCGTGGAAACAGAGCGCGGGGCGGGGGCGGGGGCTGGCTCCACGTCTGGGTGACTCAAAAACCAACAATATAACGCACTGTGGTGGTATGGTGGGTCCGTTACGTACTAACCAGTTAGAGCGCCCACTATCACCACTATGCTCCAGAGTGGAGGAGCCTGGTGTGGTGTGGCAGTGGGAAGTGGGGGGAGGAAAGGGGGCCGTGGTGGGCAAGAGCGCGGGGGTAAGAGAGAGAGAGAGAGAGGGAGAGAGGGGCCGGGGGGTAGGCGGCCGGGGAGGAGATTGCAGAAAGGGCCGAGCTCTGGGGAAATACCGCGGAGTACAACGGGGCGCGGGTCACAGCACCGCGGCGGCCGGACGGCGCGCGACAGCGGCGGTGGCAGCGGCAGCAGCAGCGGCAGCAGCAGCAGCGGCAGCGGCAGCAGCAGCAGCAGCAGCAAGGGGCGGCCTCGACGGCGTCCGCGCCGCGCCTTTCAGCGCCGCGCAAGTCGACTCGTAAAACAGCAGCCGAAACCGAAAAAATAGTCATCTCTTGGGCGTCCCAATTTACGACGCCGGGGAGGCATAGAGGCGTGTGTGTGTGTGTGTGCGTGTCCGGGCCGGGGTGCGCTCGCGCGAGTATGTGTGCGCGTGAGTGTGCACGCGGGGCGCGCCGGCCGAAATGGTTCCACCACGCGCCAGCCATTGCGGCACATTGTACGTACAGCGCAGGCAGCAGCAGCAGTAGAGGGTTGCAGAAAACGGCGCACCCATGAACGGCCTGCGGGGGGGTTTATACGGCCCAGCACGCATCTCA
>NW_026267663.1:39135-39382 GCF_000697945.3 Frankliniella occidentalis
TACTACTGAGGGACCGGCATTTCATGACCACAATGTGGCCAGCTCGGTAGCTGGGACCGGCATTTCATGACCACAATGTGGTAAGGCCGGCGGGAGGGACCGGCATTTCATGACCACAATGTGGTTAGACCGGCAGGAGGGACCGGCATTTCATGACCACAATGTGGTCAGACCGCCAGTAGGGACCGGCATTTCATGACTACAATGTGGTCAGACCGGCAGGACGGACCGGCACTTTATGACCACA
>NW_026267663.1:44670-45770 GCF_000697945.3 Frankliniella occidentalis
GGCCGCCCGCCGGACGCTTTAGTTTACTCGAATATATAATATATCAAAGAGATTTCCCGGTCACATTATTCATTTGATTATGCACTTCAGTAAATCGCGAGACTGAAATGGTCGGGCCGACGGCCCGACCATCGCCGCCGGCAGGCCAAGCAGGCCCGGCCCCTGCCGAACGGAGTTCCCAGCGCAGCGAGGTGGAGCTGGCAACACGCTCGAGTCAGTCCAGTCGGGTCTGAGCATCAAAACCATCACATTCTGTGATCAGAAATGAGTTTAAATAAAGCGCAGACTCGACTGGCCCGCCCATCCGGCGCCTCTAACGGGGTGTTCACGGTGTCGCACCAGTACAGTATTATCTCATACCCAAGCAAGGAGCAAATCTGGAGGGCCGTAGGACCGCCTTGACGCCTTAGATTACTGTTGTGTCCGGGACTAGGGTAGAAACACACCTACTTGCCTTTGGGTTTGGGTCGCAACGGAGAGAGAGAGAGTGGTGTCTGGTAGCAGCTCTGGTGATAGAATGAATGCTCGTCGTCAGCGGCCGGCTGCTCATGACGCCTCGCGGCGCCACCTAGTGGTCGACCACCGAACTGCTTGCTACCAACACAACACGTAACGGAGAGACAGAATTAATTTGGTAGTAGCTCTGGTGACAGAATGAACGATCGTCGCCAGCGGCCGGCCGGACGGGGCGCCTCGCGGCGCCACCTACCGGCCGACCACCGAACTGCTTGCTACCAACACAACACCCCCCCCCCCAACAATATTTATTGAACAACAAAATCACATACACTTGTACATAACCAGATTATATACACATTTTTAATTCGCGGAGCGAGCGAACGAGCGTCAGTGCGTTCGCGAGGCGTAGCGACATTCAGTGGGTCAACATCGAAATGTCTGACCGTCACGCATGACCCAGTATGTGGCTAAACTCTGAGTGTATGTGTGAATGGATGTGTGAGTGGGTGTGTGAGTAGGTGTGTGAGTATGTGAACAGGTGTGTGAGTGTGTGAGTTGGTCTGTAGGTAGGTGTGTGAGTGGGTGTGTAAGAGGGTGTGTGAGTAGGTGTGTAAGTAGACGTGTGAACGTTTTTTTTTTTT
>NW_026267663.1:45820-55191 GCF_000697945.3 Frankliniella occidentalis
GCCGAGCCGCCAGAAGCAGTCGTAGAGACCCTCGTACGGCGCCCACGAGAGGGGCAGGAAGGTGCCGAAGGACTTAGCTGTTGCAGTCAGCTGCTGGACATCTCCCAGTCTGGCTTATCGAATTACCGAATTAGGGGGCCTACTACACTCAAGAGCCGAGTCGCTGGCGCCGCCGCCGTCCAGAGCCACTCCAGCGTCCAGCCGGCCCCCCGAGGGGGCTCCGCCTGGTCCGTGAGCCACTCCAGCCTCACCTTGGTCCCACCCCTTCTCATATGGCGCAGCGCCAGGGCAAGTGAAAGGATTACACGAGCAAACAACTCGAGGCGAGCGGACATGGGCCCCGGCCCGGGGAGCCTGGGGGGTTTGCTGATGGGACGTATCGGACACGTCCAGCCATGACCCCACCGCGCCGTCGCCCCGCCTGCACTCAACAACGCGACAAGCAAAAAAGAAAAAAAAGGAAAAAAGAGAGCAAAAATGCGTGTCACGTGTCCGAGTTTGTTTTGGGGGTGATAGGGGCGGGGAAGAGACGTAGTTGCAAGCACCGGTCCAGAGTCATTCTTCATAAATACTTTACGAGGGGGAAATAAAGACTGAAATAATGTTCCGTCGGGCTACACACTCGTCTCATCGTCTCCGCCCCCCGCGAGTACGCTGCTGCTGGCCCTTAAGGGGCAAGGGGATGGGGGAAAAAAACAACGCGCACACAGCGCGCGGAGCACATTGAAAACGATAACAGTAACGCAGTCGCATAAAACGTAATTACAAGCCACCCGAAAATTAGAAAATGACAAAAAGTACCCCCGCCGCGCGCGCTCTGCAGGACACAAACAATGGCACGCGCCACACATACGCCCCGAAGAGATATAAAGAATAAAAACTGAAGGCAAAAACAAAAACAAAAAACAATAATCGAACAAACAGAATAAGATAGACGAGATGGGACGCTTCCCTACGGGATCATGCTGTTGCTCCGGGCGGGGGCCCTGCGGCGCCCAGCGGGGTGGAGCACAGTTAGTGACGCCCCCCCTCCCCCCTTTGCGGCCCCCAGTACGCCTGGCCCTCTTAACGTTTCAGGCCAGATCTCCACCGTGATATCGCGTTTTATTACAGGGGTGGCATGAGTGTTGGACGGGGAGGGGGTGGCGAGGCGGCAGGAGAGGCTCGGGGTACTAGAGGAGGGCGTGGAAACAGAGCGCGGGGCGGGGGCGGGGGCTGGCTCCACGTCTGGGTGACTCAAAAACCAACAATATAACGCACTGTGGTGGTATGGTGGGTCCGTTACGTACTAACCAGTTAGAGCGCCCACTATCACCACTATGCTCCAGAGTGGAGGAGCCTGGTGTGGTGTGGCAGTGGGAAGTGGGGGGAGGAAAGGGGGCCGTGGTGGGCAAGAGCGCGGGGGTAAGAGAGAGAGAGAGAGAGGGAGAGAGGGGCCGGGGGGTAGGCGGCCGGGGAGGAGATTGCAGAAAGGGCCGAGCTCTGGGGAAATACCGCGGAGTACAACGGGGCGCGGGTCACAGCACCGCGGCGGCCGGACGGCGCGCGACAGCGGCGGTGGCAGCGGCAGCAGCAGCGGCAGCAGCAGCAGCGGCAGCGGCAGCAGCAGCAGCAGCAGCAAGGGGCGGCCTCGACGGCGTCCGCGCCGCGCCTTTCAGCGCCGCGCAAGTCGACTCGTAAAACAGCAGCCGAAACCGAAAAAATAGTCATCTCTTGGGCGTCCCAATTTACGACGCCGGGGAGGCATAGAGGCGTGTGTGTGTGTGTGTGCGTGTCCGGGCCGGGGTGCGCTCGCGCGAGTATGTGTGCGCGTGAGTGTGCACGCGGGGCGCGCCGGCCGAAATGGTTCCACCACGCGCCAGCCATTGCGGCACATTGTACGTACAGCGCAGGCAGCAGCAGCAGTAGAGGGTTGCAGAAAACGGCGCACCCATGAACGGCCTGCGGGGGGTTTATACGGCCGAGCACGCATCTCAATAAAAATAAAAAAGGAGAGCGGAAAAAAAGTGCATGGGACCGCGTGGGGACGGGCCTGGGGGCCACCACATGTGACACCGGCGGCCGGTGCATCCACCGACTCCGAACACTAGTCTCAATGTATTTTTACGCCGCCTTCCATCACGCCGACGTGACGCCCGCGGTGATTCACACCTTTGTTATTCGCTGAGGCGCCGGCGGCGCCGCCCCCTTCTACTCGCCCCCGCGGAGCCCCACGCCTCCACCAGGTGGCAGCAGCAGTAGTTCCTCTCCTGCACAAGCTTATTCGATTAGCTGACGGGCGATTTTACACTCGGCTTCTCTCCGACAAGCAGTCCGTCTCCCGCCGCAGCTCGCGCGGGCCCCGCAACTGCAGCAGCACCAACGGCGGCGGCGCACGGCGCCTCCGGTGCGCTCCCGGGGCCCCGCAGCAGCGCGCCCCCCGCCTCGGCATGTCACGCCCGCTGCCTGTTTTGTTTCCCTCATATTTGCGCCTGGCGCGCTCGCCAAGTCTCGTCAAGGGAGCCCCGTCTCCATATCGCACACACTCGGGCCCCATCCCTCTGCTCTGCAGCATCCGCACCTCTCTCTGACACTTTCTTCAAAACAGTGAGGTCGCCTTACACTCTTCCCCGCTCTTTTACTCCCATCCCATCCAATCCCCCAGCAGCTGAGCGGCAAACGGCATTTAAAAATGAAAGGACACACTTGTTCATCGTGGATCATTTCTCGACTGAAATACTATCTTATCGCGGCCCGTTTGAAGCAATTGAAAGTTACGGTATAGGCTAAGCCGGGGCGGCTATAAAGTCCCCATTATGGCGGTATCATACACTCTCCAGAGGTCCTCTTTCCCTCTAACTCAATTTAAAAGCGATCGCAGAGCAGCAGCGGCGGCGGCGGCAAGGGCTGGGCTGCCCGCGCCGGCGCGGGGACGAGCAGCAGCGGGCGAGCGAGCGCAGTGAAGTCGTGACGGCTCACTGCAGCAGCATCCCATCCGGGGGCGGGGCGGGGCGGGGCGGAAGCGCTGAAGTTGAAGCTGGTGGCCGCGGGGCACAACGGCGCACCAGAACAATCAATAGCGACACGAGCGCACCCAGCGCCGTCAGCCCACGGCAGCATGTGCCGGCATGTGCGCCAAAGTCACCGTCGTCGTGCAACACACCCGCCGCCGGCGGAAAATTCACACACTTGTGCGCGCACGTACGCACCGCGCACAGCAGAGAGCGAGCGAGAGAGCGAGCGAGAGAGCGAGAGAGAGAGAGAGAGAGAGAGAGAGGAAAGGGGACCTGATTGGAAGAAAGGCTCGCACCAGCTGAGACACAGCTGCGCACTTACGCCCCGGCGGCGCGTGGCGCCACTGGAGGTGCGCGCGCGCGCCACGCCAGCGGCGCCATCTGGCCGACCAGCAGCGCGCACACAGCATACGGGAGCATCCGGCCGGCTCCTGAGAGAGAAGGCAGCAGCAGCAGGCGTGTCGTGTGTGGCGTGACAACACGCTGCAGCACTGCTGGCTGCGAGTGGTGACTGCGCCGGCAGCGGTAAATGCTCCGAGGAGCAGGAATGACGTTGGCACAAGAGGGAAGGTGTGGTTGTTTGGTGCTGCTGCTGCTCAGCTTGACAGCCAACGAACAGACCCTTACCTTGCGCCAAGGGACATTGACATACGGACTGTAATTATTTTTTGCACGATTTCAACACAAGAAACACGTTTATTTGCTTCGGGCGAGACTCGACAAACACACAAACCATTGATGTAAGCATTTTTCGAAACACATTTTTTCACGGACCGTTCTGGTAATATATCGGGAAAAAAGGCATCGCACGGCGCGCGGCGGCGGCACCTCCAACACACCGCCGGGCAAACCAAAGTAAACAGGGCATCAAACGCAAAGCAAACACGACGTCCTCAAAACGCGGGACGCGCTGTTTGCCTTCGGCATCACCGTCTCGCCTCCGGGGCCGAGTCCGGGGCCGAGTCCGGGGCCTCCGGGCGGCGTGTAGTGGGCGAGCGTAAGAGAGGGTCCACACTATCGGTAGCGCTGACAACGGCGGGTGGAGCGCTACCGCCGCCGCCACTGCTGCTGCTGCTGCAACTTGGATCAAATAACTTGACTTTGCCAAGTTAATTCTCGGCGATGGTTAATGATTCAAGGGGTGGATCGGGGCGGAAAGTGGTGGTGGTGGAGTCGGTGGTGGGGGTTGGAGTGGAGAGGTTATGAAGCCCGCCGTAACGGCAGCCTGAGTTATAATGATTGCCTGATGTTATTAAGAAGATAGGCATTTCCGCGATACCGCTCACTCTCTCTCCCCTCCGACACGGACTTACCCCGCGACGCGGCCGGTGTGCAACTGCGGCCCAAACTTCTTCCAGTAATTATCCTGCTCCCCCCTCCTCCCTCCCCCTCACTCCGCGGCGCAGGCTGCCGGAGGTGTGCGATCTATTAACCCCCTGGATGACACCATGACTGGTGTTTGATCCCGGGGCTTTCGTGCTTTATTAACTGCGAAAGTGCGCGGCGGGCGGCCCGGGGACAACGAACCAGCCGCCGCCGGGGCCGGGGCCCTCCTGCCTCCTCGCCGGAAGATTCTTCGGATCCGATAATGAGGCTATCCATTTAGGCGCAGGGAGAGAAAAGGGGTGCGGATTTCTTTATTATTATATCCCCTCCGGACCCCCCACCCCCTCCTTTATTCCCTAACCTCAGCACCCTTGTTAACGAGGTAGATTCGATGCTAATGTATTCATCCTGACGCGCGGCGTAAACGCGAACGACTGAGTTGTAGTGAGTACAAGTGGGCGTTGCACGCCTGGAAAACTATACACGCCGGGTCCATGGCGTGCCCCTCATCATGATTGATAGAAGCGCGCGGCGTTCGCCCCGACAGCGCCCCGGGTGTTCATAACAATAACGTAAATACAGGTTGTTCACATCAAGCGGGGAGGCAGGTGCGACCGGCCCGCGGCGATCAGGGATTATCGATCGGCCGGCGCCTTATTATTGGTCCTGTTCTGTTCCAGCCACTCGACAACACAGAAGTACTCCTCCTGTGTATATATACACACTACACTGCTATGCTGTTTCGCGAAAAATCAAAACTTTTTAACGATCCTCCTCTCCTTCTTCCCTAGCAGCTTCTTTGTAAGCGAGAATAAGGGGAGCGCAACGCGTTTCTCCGAGGTGAGTTTACAAAGATCCTAATGGCGCTCTGCGGCCGGTGCGTTTGCTCGGAACACAAGGCGACGCGAGGCGAAAGAGGCTCTCGTCGTCGGCCGTGAGCACACCGTCGATGCACCGGCGGCGCAGTAGCAGACAATAAAACGTCATCGATAGCCCCATTATGTGATTAACGCCTGTTTACTTTCTTTTCTCTGGCGCTGCTGCTGCCGCTTCTTCCATTTCTTTTTTTACGACGCCGGTCGGGCAGCAAGGTAAACACACGGTACACACGCTCATAAAAGCCGTGTGCGTGCGCGCGACGCGTTCGACACGGCCTTTTTCGAAATTAGGTAAGGAGTCAGGTTGGTTGTGGGCACAAGCTGACGGCGCTTGCCTCGAAGCATACCCTGCGAAGAGGACGATAGATAGCTATCTCGTTTAACTTCAATCAAAATCACATAATTTTTAGAAAGATATCAATTGATATCTTTCTAGGTTAACCTATCAGAATGACAGGTTGTACATTTTCTGTTGATTTTGATATATGAGAGAACACTATATAGTGAAAAAAGAAAGATTGGTCCATTTTTTTCGAGACCGTCCCTGCGCAAAGTTTTAGAATATAGAAATTTGAGGTCTATTTATTTTTATGCCAATCTTTACATGCAACAAAATTTGCTGGCACATAATAGTCTGAGATCTAAGCCCTCCGCAGATATCAAGGTTACCAGCAGTTTTGAAAACTTTGATGAGCTTTCAGTTGTAAAATGTACGGACGACACACGTTTTGTTTCAATTCGATCCCCATGCCAGGCCAGGTTTTAGGGTTAAATCGACCTTTATTTTTTCTAGGACGCTTCAAAAGATCTTAAAGCGCAAAGGTAAAGAGAAATCGTGGGCAAGCGAGAACTTTTCCGTGGCACCTGGCCGTGCCGTACTTGCTCCGTCTCGAGAGAGAGCCCGCCAACGCGTTGCGCCATTGGGTCACAACCCCTTCCTCCGCTCCACTGTCTCTCCGCCCGGCGCAGCCCGGCGGCCACGTTCCAGAAGGAGCGATCCCATTTCCTGGAGATCACCAAGCGCAGCAGCAGCAGCGCCGCGGCGGCCCCGGTCACTTGTCTTCTGGAATCCTGTCCAATTTAACGACAGCGTAATGTATGTTTGTTTGAGAGTTTTAGAGCAATTTAATCACATTCCTTGCGCAAACTTGTCCCAGGGAATGTCGATTGTGCCGGGGAGGAGCCGCCGCCGCGCTGCAAGTTGGGGGTGGGACGGGACCCTGCGCGACCCGGCACGCGGAACGGAGAGAAGCGAGGGCGGCAAAGAGAAAGGGAGAAGAAGTGTCTAAGGGTGAGACACGGCACAGCCCACTGGGTGCCCCCGGAAGTGCCTGGAAGCAATTAAAAGTACTTTCTTTTTTCGGGTAGAAAGTTCATGGAAAGTGAGACCCGGCCAGCCGCGAGAAAGAGCCGACCGTTACAGAAAATTGCGACGGCGGCGGGGCGATAATGTGACTTTCCTGATCAGAACGGCGGTATTGGGAACGTATAAAGCGTGTCTGTAAATGGGGCCACTAAAGCGTGCTTCCTAAAAGAAGTTTGGCTAAATCGGCAACCAAAGAAACTACACTAGCTTCGCGCACGTCGCCCCTAAGTTCAAAACTCACAGCAGCATCGTCGGCAAGGCCGGCAAAAAATAGTTCGTTTCAAAGACCCGGAGAGGGGGAAGGGGTGGGGTGAGTTTCTACGTGAATGGCTGCAGGGGGGAAAGGGGGGCACGCCACTTTGCCGTCAGAACAAGCAGCCCCTCTCACAAGACACTCCCGCAAGCACGCCACCAGCCGTGCTCGTCAAGCGGGCGAACAAGACGCCCGCGCTCCGCCGCGCCACGCGGAGGCAACGCCCTTCTCCTCGCCTCCTTAAGGAATTTTCCACTTGCGCCCCCCGCGCGCGCGCGCCCCTGCACACACAAGGGAGCCACCCCTAAACTGCCCTCCCGAGGAATTTGGGAACCCCCTCTCCCCCCCTTCCGCCCCAACCCCAACCGGGCGTGGGAGTGAGACGGAGAGTGAGAGAAAGATGGCGAGGAGAGGGGGCGGGGGCGGTATGGAAACAAGACAGATAGATCGTCCTCGGAATAGAAAGAACCCGTCACTTTGAATAAGGAAGCGATTGGGGAGCGCGCCCCGCCCCGCCCTGCGTGCGCCCCGCCCCGCCACGTTCCGCTACGCTCCGCCACGCCCCGACCGGGGAGGTCTCAATCAGGTTAGCGGGCTCGGCGGGCCGGCGATAAGAACGCGGCAAACGGGAAGGTCTTTGGCGGAGATTGCACAGCGCCGGCGGCAGCGAGAGAGAGAGGGGGGCTGGATGAAACGTACCGGGTACCGGCGCCAAAGAGGGGTCGGGCCGCCCCACACTACACGCAGAGCCACAAGCACTAATACGGCAAAGTAAATGCCGGCGATTGTCTGCGATTGTCGCGCCGAGGCCAAAGGGGCGAGGAGGGACCCCTTTTACAGTACACCTTATATGGCGGAGCGCCACCAGAAAAGCATGCCGATGTTCGGGGGGGGGGATGCAGTGGGGAAGAGGAAAAATGTGGGGGAAGGGGGGGGGGAAGGCGTTTGCCGAACGGAACACCAGGGAAAAGGAAGAGGGGAAGGTACGAGGAAGAGGAAAGAGGGGGAAGGGGTGAAGGAGGCTCACGCGATGGCGCAGCACGCCATACTTCTGCCCATTAGTGAACACATACACGCACGCACGCATACACACACGTGCGCATTTTGACGAACCATGCGCGGAAGCAGATCTCCCTAGTCAGTTGAATCGTATATGGCCTCAAGGTTCAGTATTTGCGAAGTTAAGGTGTTTGTGGTGCTCTCAAAGTTACGCCACCATATACTCCGCTCGCGAGCAAGCAAAGAAATAAACAGCATATACAAATCCCCCCAAGAAAAACGAAACACCGCCAGCAGCGCTCCGTCGTTGTGGAATCGATACATGGCCCGGCTCTTTCCCTTCCCCCACGACCCCCCGCTCCTACATCACTCGACCCCGCTGCAGTTATGGGCTGCGCTAAAACACAACATTGACGGATGAGAAATTCAATCACAATCGCTAATTGCATGTAGGGCGGCGAGCGCGCAAACTACTGCGGACGTCGGACACATTATATGTAAATGTACCGTATTGGTCCACAGCCTCACTTCACTTGCGCAGTTAAATTATTGTAATTTCATTTATTATTTACATTCGCAAACATGGTAATTTAAAAACGCAGCAGATGACACTGTAAAAAAACTTGTTGTCACTTAACAACAAATTCGTTGTTAAGTTTTTAACTGACTCGTGTTGTTGTACAACAGCTTCGTTTGCCAAATAACAGCAAAAGTTGTCCAGTAACAGAAATAAAAATAAAAAGTCAGTAAAAACAAAATGGTGCCCAACAGTCCTATATCAACAATGCATTGACAACAAACATAGCTGTTTTTCAACAAAACAAAATGGTGCCCAATAGTCCAATATCAACAATGCATTGACAACAAACATAGTTGTTTTTCAACAACTTCTGTTGTTCTCGAACAACTGAGCTGTTGGTCAACAACTGAGCTGTTTTTTAACAACTAATTTTTACAGTAAATACGGCTTCATTCATATTTTCCTTTTCCGTATGAAAGATATAAATCCATTTCTTGACGCTCTCTACATAGACACGTAAGACAAGGGCTGCTCCCCCCGCTCCCTCAGGCACCACCGGAGACACCGGGTAGTGGAAGGGGTTAGGGGGAAGGACAGCGGGGGAGAAAGGGACTCTTCCTAACAAAAAGTAAACAACACACTTTGTGCAGGGCGCGCGGTGGTGAGGGTGCGAGCCTCCCCCCCAGCGCGCGACGTCGTGCGTGTGGCGTGCTGAGGTGTGGCCGGGAGGGGCGGCGGAGCCACGGCGGAGCCCCACGAGCGTTGCGGTGGGGCCGGCGCGGGGCCACCGCCACGACAGCGGCCGGCAGGCAGGCACGCTCGAGGAGAGAGGGCTGCCGCCCCGCCGCGCCTTCCACGCCCCGCCACGCCCCCCGCCGCGGCCACCGCGCCGCGCGGGGATGGAGAGGTCTCAGACTGTTCCGTTGCCGAGGATTGACGGGCTGCGAAAGTTGCCAAGTTGAGAAATAGAGGAGTGGGAAAGGACGACGGAGGGAACAAGTGGATGTGGCGGTGTGGGAAGCGGCGGCGTGTGGCG
>NW_026267663.1:55723-57855 GCF_000697945.3 Frankliniella occidentalis
CGGAGAAGCGGCAGAGGAAGAAAAAGGGGGTGAGGAAGCATAGGGAAAAAAAATCAAACACAAAACGCGATCAATCACTGCCGACCGAATCGATCCCCAAGTTCGAGGTCAAACAGAGCGAGAGCTGCACAGCGCCGTCCAAAGATTATGCATGCAGCCCCTCCGACCCCATCCAGGGAGGGAAAATGCCATCCCCTTGATAGTGTTGACGGCTGGGGAGGGAAACACGCTGCCAACCAAACCCTCGACCCAAAGTACAAAATACTCCAGATCCAGAGAAAAGGTCGATGCAGTTTGCGAACCCTGACAGCTGTTAACTGACAGCGATCGCCGGGGCGCGAGGGTGCAGAAGTGTGGGTGTGGGTGCGCCGACTCAACCGCTCGTGGTTCATCACATGACACACCCACACACAAGCGTGAGCGTGCGTGTGCGAGTGGTTTCCATCGAGCGCCCCGGTCATGGGCGCCCGCCAATAAACCTTGCGATGAGCGACAACGCGCAATTAGCGGTAATGAGCCCATCGCCATAATCACCGGACCGACCCGACCTGGCCTTTTTGACCGCGCGCCGGCCCCCCGCGTGCTCGCCAAGTATAGTGCCGCCAAAGTACAACAGTACACACAAACACACACAGGCACACGCTCCCACTTACACACACGAATATACATACGCACACACCCATTTAGAATTCATTCGTTAGTGATGGTTTTTTGATCCGCGCCCTGGTCCGGCCGGGGGCCTGTTCCAATCAACGTAACTGTAAGCTATTAGCAAACGATGATCCCAAACTCGGTGGAGAGAGGGGAGTGAGGGAGGGAGTGAGGGAGGGAGTGAGGGAGACAAAAATGGGGGCTTCAGTTAATGAAGAGCGAGAGAGAGGAGGGAAACGGACGAGGGGAGGTAGGCTAGGCTCTGAATTAGCGATCGCAGGGGTAAAAACAATTCAGGGAGAGAAAGGCCAACACACACCGTAAAAAAGTAGTTATGTTGGAAAACAAAACTTTTCTTGAAAAGTAATATTTTCAATGCAAGCCCCACCCTATAAAATGTTCTTGATTTTAGTACATGTTTTTGTGCACTTCATTGTCTGAGCCGAGCATTCTTCACTTCAACTTCAAATAGGGTTATTACGACACGACTGCTTGTTCATAGCGAATAGGCAGAACTATATCAACACAAGCGTAGAGGCAATGCACTCAAGAGAATCATGTACACGAAGAATGTACTAATTTATCAAGAAAACATTTTTGAATCGGCCAGAAAGTGGGGGCCGTATTTTCAATTCAGCAAATTACGGGGGCTTCGCGCCTGTGAGACTCGGGGTAGGCCACCCCACAGTACACGCCTGCACTGGAGCCGAGATGTTGCCTACCTACCAGGCTCCAGGGGAGCTTGCATCAGTTGAACATAGCAGCGGCAAAGGCGAAAGACGGACATACTACTTTCTGGATGAACCCTAACTTGACCAACGTACCCGAGTCTACGCGGATTTAAGAGCTCGTCGCAAGGAGTTCACCTCAGATAAGGGCGTAAATTGACACAAGCTACTCTCAAGACTGTTGCAAGGCGCCGTTAAAAAGGAGTGCAAACACCGCACGTGACGACCAGCGGGACTGGTGGCACGGGGCACGGGTCGCCTAGTGGTGTCTGCGCGCACCCCTTCTGCCACAGAAGGGGTCATAAAAGTCGGGAGGCAGCACGCGAATGTCGAAATGACACTTATTACAGTCGGTAGAAAACTTCTGCACCACCATCGCCTCACCGCGCCCTCTCCAGAGGCGCAGGAGAGGAAGAGGGGGTGGAGGGCGGAAAGCTGACTCGTGCTGACCGGTAGGGACACTGGTAAAACAAATGTAGAAAGTTGCACACCAAATGATGTGCAGTATCAAGTGTGCAAAAACTAATCACTCCGTGATGTCGAATTGAACTAAACGTCAATTGTGTGCAAACATTACACGTTTGGTTTACGCGTTGATAACTAGTGTTCAATATTTGTACAGTAATAAGTGTGCAGCTCAGTAAAACACCATGTAATGTGAAAAATCATCAGTTACCCACCTAAGTGTGCAATATTTGCAAACTTGTTTTACCAGTGGAAGAGCAGACGACTAAAAGGGTAATTTTAAAATTT
>NW_026267663.1:58508-66754 GCF_000697945.3 Frankliniella occidentalis
TAAGTGTGCAATATTTGCAAACTTGTTTTACCAGTGGAAGAGCAGACGACTAAAAGGGTAATTTTAAAATTTTGCTGTCATTCATCTTGAGACAAAATTACAAAACTAAAGAAAGTTGATAGGCCGCAATAATTTGCAACGATGAGAAAATTCGTGAAATTTTATCTCAGAGTCGACTGTGCTGGCAAACTCAATCCTTCTTGAGGCAAAACTATCCCCTGTCGATGTGAATGATGAGCAAATTGCTGCGACGAGACGCATGTTCGGTTCACTAACCGTACGATGGGGAACGGGCATGCTTGACAGCGGGCAGCCAGAGGCAGGCAAGCAAGCACCCAGGCGCGACACGACCGAGGCAAACCAAGCAGTAGGCTTTGTATTCTCTCTCTCTCTCTCCCTCCTATGGCCCTGGGCAAAAAGGCGCACAGTATGTTTGAACAAGGCTTGCCTGCATTTCGCGTCGCCAGCCACTGTGCACCGCCTCGCCTCACCCCCTTCTGTCCCCTTTCCCCACCGCGCCCCTGCGTGTAGCCCCAGCGGGGGTGTTCCGCACCTGGACACGAAGAGCGCCACTCAAGCGGCACGCCTGTCTGACATGATGATTGCATTCCAAGTTTTGACTCCATTCCTCTACCCGGTCCCTCCCTCCCCGACCCGCTTCCCCACTGCCCTTGTCTACCTCTTTCTCTCCCCCTCCCCCTCCCCCCAAATCCCCTCTTCGCCTCTACCCACTTCTCACCCCGGCCCCAACCTCGTGGGTCCGATGGGGTTGATTAAAAAGTTGCGCCAAGTTGAAGACAATTTTGTCCGCGACAAGCAGGGGCCTGATTTCCCATGAATCGCGTCCCCCGCGGGGGCTGGGCGCGCGGTCGCCACGCGCGGGGGCTCCGGCTGAGCGAGAGCAGGCGGCGGCCCCGACGCATTCACAGCACGACCCGTTGAAATGAGAGGGGAGAGGAGAACGAAAGAGAGAAAAATGGTGAGGGAAGGGGGAGGGGCATGGGGTGCGAGGAGGGCGATGAGGAACTCGCAGCTTTTGATGTGCATAGTGATGACGTCACAAGTGCCGGACAAATTAAGTAGGATGGTTAAGTGTTCATATACACGACGCGTCACCCATTCTTTTTACACCAACAGCTGCATGAACCGGGAGAAGAAAAGTTTTCATTATAGTGCGGCTTCTTTTTTTCCTCTTTGACAAAAAGTAAGAATTCTTTAGAAACGGAAACAAACCGCTGCCTCCGCGGCCACCCGACAAACGGGCGCTCTTCAACAAGATGTAAGGTTAGTTTGGTGTCCCGCGGATGCTTGGCAAGCTAGCGATGGCTTCCAAACCCACGGGGGTAAGAGGACGGGGGGCGGGGTGCAGGCCTGCCTTGGCGCGCTCGTTTCAGATTAAATTAAAACTTTCGGTAGAGGGGTAGGAGAGAGGGGGCCGTGGAGAAGGCGAAAAACGGGAGGGGAGAAGGGGAGTGTAGCGAAGAGGGCCCGACAGCCACCCCCCCACCCCGACGACCGCACAGCGCCATGCGATGGGATCCCTTGGGACAGCCACGTCAGGGGCCTACCTGCCTCGACCCGCGGAGGAAGACGTTTCCCGCAGCAGCGACCCACACCCCAGTGCGTTCCCCGGGTCGACATACGCGCGCACTGTGCTCGATACGTACTGATTGGCATGGCCGCCCGGCCCGGCTCGCCTGCCCCGGCCAGCGGCAGCCAGCAGCCAGCGCCCCCCGGGCCCATAGCGCGCCCTACCCCGGTCAGGCGGGGCCGCCCGGGTCGGGGCGCGCGACGGCCCGGGCAATGTTTTACTGCTGTCAGGGAGGACGCTTATCAATGCCCGTATTTCACCTGCCAGACGAGGCCGTGCAGGAGGAGGAGGAGGAGGAGGAGGAGGAGTCCGCGGCGGCCGGTAGGCAGCAGGGCCGCGTTCCACCGCGCAGGTCGGCGGCTCCACTCCATTTACCTGATATCGCGGATGCCCCGCGGACCTGGTCGAGCACATTTCCAGTCACACGCTGCGGTTTATTTCATCGCCGGCTCGTCGCCGTCCGCTAGGAGTGCAGCAGGACAAACACAAAACAACAAGCCTCGCAGGCTTCCAAGTTGTTTTATGGTTCTGAACCTGATTATGTCCCCGTGGCCCCGGGCGGTCCCGGTCCGGCCTGCGCTGCGTGGGGCGCCCCACCCCCCGGCCCGTGCGCCCCTCGCCGGGGGGTCCCAAAGTCACCACATTGGACTGTTTTCACAGTGGCTGCGCCGGACCTCGCGCGCCTCTTCTTTTGTGCCATTTCCTGTCTCTCCCGTGGGGCCGGCGGGCCTGCAGCCGGAGCCACTTCCGCCTCCCGCAGGACGCGCTGCCCGCCCCCCTCCCCCCGCCCGGAAACAAGCAGCTAGTGGCCCGATAAACAAGGCGGGTCCTAAGGGGCGGCACTGCTGCCACCTTCAGAGCCTGTTTCTTCTATTTTTTCTCATCCCGACCCCCTCCCACTCCCGTTTTTCCTCTTCCACACACGGGCACTCTCCACTTTAACCAGGCTAAGCATGCATGTTTGAAAAGTATCCCAATGAAAGGTTAAATAAAAGTCAATAGACCCAAAACGTAACTCACAGAACCTTTACAAAATTCATCAACGTTTCTACCATACAGAAGGACATCGTACAATTTTATTCTCGGACCGCGAACTCATAGAAACGTTTCTTTCAATTTCATTATTTCGAAAGCAGAAGGGAAGGAAACGAAAGGGGAGGGGACGAAGCAGACAGGAGGGGGCGGAGTGCTATTTCCTCCTAAGCCTTTGCCGAGTCTTTCCGGCCTGGACCTCTTTCATCTGGCCGGTCGGGACCATCGCGTCAGCCGTGATGACGAGTTGGTCGCTAGGGCGCGCGCACACAGGATAAGACTTTCTTTTCAACTCCAGAGTGCGCTCGGTGGAGACGAGAGCGGCCAAAGAGGGAGATGCTGCTCGCTGTGCCACCCTGCTCCGCCCTCCGCAGCCAGAGGAAATCCACGATATTTTTAACAGTAGCTTAGCTAATTTTGAACAGTTTTAAGCTGTGCTGACAAGTTTGTAAGCCACTGCCGTGCAGCATCAAAGGAGGGCATTCTCGATTTAATTTACTTGAGGCAGGGCCACTGCCTCGCGCCGCCATCACGGCCGACCGCCCACTTAACTGTTCACTTAGGCCGACTCCCCGGTCCACAAAGTTGCGCGCTCGTCGGCGCACTTCGCGACGGGGTAGCTGACACACGACGCGCGGTTCGACAACATAAGCCCAAACCCAAACGAGTGCAGCTGAAAACACTGAAAAATACAATTTGTGAATTTACAACATATTTTGTATTTACAATTTATAGAAGGGGTTGTAAATTTTTGTCAGCCTATCAGCCCATTCTTTCTTGTTCATGAATTCCAAGTTGATACATATTGCTTATAATTTTACAATTTTACAACGTAACATCATTGACGAATTTCTTGTAACCCTTACAAGAATTTCGCACAGTGAAGGAAGGGCATTTTATAAATTAAGCGATTTGTTAGACGTTCTTGAAACGAAAGTCTACGCGACGTATATTTTCCATATGGGAATAGGAAATGCCAGTCGTCCGCTGCACCAAAACCAAATAGATACGACGCAAAAAAAAGAAAAAAACTTACATTTTGCCAGCACCATAGACGTCACGCAAAAGAAAGAAGCAAGCCTCACCTGGAACAAGAAAGAGTTCGTGTTAAACAAAGACATTAGCTCAGCTCACATTGTATAGTGGAAACGAAGGGAAGGGATCGACCCAGCAAATTACTGTCAATTAGCATTACACCAGCTGGCGTGTTTCAAGGTCCCAATTTATCTTGGCGCCACAAGCAGGACGGCCAAGACGTGGCCTCTGCACCGTTCGCCTAGCACAGCCACGGCCAGCTCTGACACTAATTGAAGCGGGACAAGGCACAAGGCCCCGGGGCAACGAGGATCAGAGGGGCACAACTTTAGCTTTTAATCCCAACAGATAAGACATCGTGCCGACGCCAATGTCGGCGGCATGACGACACACGCCTCTTTTCACAAAAAAAAACCCTTCAAGTCATCGGGCACTAAAATGGCGATCAATTAACAATTGATACCTCCGCGCCTGAAATATTGAAACGAACGGTCGGGCGCGGCGCCAGCGGCAGGGCGTGACTGCATGGCTGCGCAGTGTGGCGCTCTAAACGTGCTCCGGGCAAGACGTCGGGAGGGGGGGGGGGAGCCTGACAAAAGAAACCGCTTACTGTCACGAAAGTGCGAGGGAGCCCGCGAGGTACGAGGACGCGGGCGCAAGAGCGAGAGAGACGGAGGGAAGACAGACTTTGATTTCGCCGCAGGGGTTGCTCTGCTGCCATCGGGGAGGAAATTTCGCCGTCACCAACAACAGCGACGAGAGCAGCGGGCGCCCTTTTAAAGGTGAAAGTTTGAGTCTCGCTATGGGCGTTCGCGACGACGCGGTCCCGCCCCAGGTGTAGAGCTATTTGATAGCGCTTCATTACACCCCGGGAAGAACGCGGGCAGGGCGAGGCGGGAGCGCCGGCAAGGTGGGAGTAGATGTAGCGGATGGGAGCGAGGCGAATGGAAACTGAACGGTGGGCTGTCGCGGAAAGAATGAAACGGATGGGGGAGAGAAAAAAATCGCGAGCATAGCACTTTCCGATAAAGCACACACACACACACACAAACAAGAAAATAAAAACCGAAAAACCAAAATGAAAGCTTTGGAGGTGGATATGACCTGCAATACACAGTCTGTGTGTGCGTGATCCTCGGCGCAGCCTACTCCCGGCCCCATCACATCACACAGACACACTCGCACCGCACATACAGTCGCACAGCCGCGACATAAAACAAGAGACCCCGCCGCGCCACGCCACGCCCCAAAAGGCCCTTGGGGTGCGAGGCGCCACGTTGCGCTGCGGCGCCTCGCGGAGCAGCGGGGCTCCGCCGGATCCAACTCCATCAGATTGGGATTTCGAGAGACCTGAAAGGCAGGACGGCGCGACCCAAAGGGGAGGCGATGATACCCTCGTCTCCATTACCCCGAGCGCCACCACCGCACGTGATCATCACGCGTACACACGTTTCCATTATGAGATGCACAAGGCACTGCTTCCTGCGCGATGCCTTTTATAGAGACTGTAAAACGTGCGGCCCCTCCGGAAAGCACCAAAATTACTTGGGAAAATTGGTGAGTGAGGGTGCAGAGGAACGGTAGTGACTTAAGGGGAGGAGCCGACCCAGCGAAGAGAGAGAGAGATTTAGGCGCCCGGCGAGAGAGGGGAGGGTATTGTCACTCACTCTACCGGCTCGCTATAATCTCTCTTAATGATCAAATATTTGATATCATAATTATAAAATCCCCGCGCCAGGCTGTCTCGGGCGTACGCTCCTTCACGCACTGTTCCACTCCTCCCCTGCACCCTTCGCCACCGCCTATCCGCTATCCCCTCCCCTCTGCCGTATCGTACCTTCCAGTATTGCTGCCACAGATTCAAAAGCATAAGGCATAAGGCGCGGTGTATAAAGTCACCTAAGATGCCTGGCAAAATCATGACTTCTTTTATCTCCTTGCCGGCAAAAGATCTCGGCAACTTCATGATATGATTATGATTTGCTGTTCCCCCATCCTGTGAACTTTATTAAAGGAATCCGTTGTTGTTTCGCAAAGACACTCTGTTATGAATACAATAATATGCACTAAAGAGGCTGGAGAGTTCATCGAACTCCCCAGGACAAAATTAGCGCCGCGCATAGGGAGGGTTCCTTACTTTATGGGAGGCCGCCCCCACCAGGCCTGGTGGGGCGGTGCGAATTTCCCTCATCTGCTGTTTTAATTAACTTTCTGTGTAAACTTTGGTCGATGGCGGGGCAGTGAGGCTGAGCCGGTCGCACACCTTCTGCTGCGCGCCCATCTGGCGTTGAAGACAAAATAATAAAGTCGAAAGGAAATCTGATTTATTGTTGAGTGACACTTCCTATAGCACGAGCCGACCAGGTTTTCGTCTACCACACTAGATCTTCCCATACACTCGCGGTATTTAACTTACTTGCCAACACAGGAAATATAACACAACGACAACGTTACTTTTGAAATGTATGGTTAAAGTCTTTTACTGGTTTTTATACACAACGTAACTTTATTTTAAAGAGGCGGAGGCACATACGCTTAAAACACGCGAAAGGCGAGCAGGCTCAAGGGGCGGAGGAAAAATTGTATTAGGGTTAAGCGGAAAGAAGCCGTTCCTGAACATCCCCGGCCGAGTCCCAGCTCGCGCAACGCACTTGCCCTTTCAGTGCTGGCCTTCTCGTTTCTGATGTAGAAGGGGAACGAGGAAGATTAGGATTACCTGGATAGTGTCTCCCCTGACTCTTTCCGCATGAAATAGCGTCAAAACGGAGTAAGACCAATAAAATCATCTCGTCGCTGTGCGAGTGCATTGCAGCCCTTAACCAGCATTCATCAGGTTATTGAAATCTCGTTAACGATGTTCCTTTCAGCAGTAAAGAAAGTAGGTGAGACGAGAAATCCGAGAGGAGAGAAAAGGGGGAAATCATTTAGCTATGGCAGAGCTGAAGACTGCGGGAGTGAAATGGAAAGTTCCGCAATCAGTTTGGCACAGTAAAACGACACTAAACGACTTGAGTTATCGCATTTAACAGGTTTCCACGGTTAATAGAAACCCAATAGAGCGCGTATTCCTTACAAGACGAAATTTCTGACATGCCGTAAAATGGTACATTTCGGCGTTTCTGGTTTTGAATATTTTACGATCTTGTGGAGCTCTCTGTGTAGTGTATCTCTATAGGCGGTGTCTCTTTTTGTCCCCTCTCCTTTTCTCTCTCTCTCACTCTCCTTCCTACACTGTGGCCACCCTTCATTTACCTAATTGCCGGCTAGGGCCCTACAGGGCCCTACTCCTCAGGGGGTCTCAACACACGTCACAAGGCACACGCAGCTACCGCACAACCAAGCCAAGTTCTAACGTTTGGAACTTCTAATGGCTTATGTGACAAAGAGCAACGTGAACAGATTGAACGACAAGCGATATTTCGGGTAACTGTGTCAAAAATCCGGTAGTTCACGCGGTTTATATTATTAAGGAACATTTGTGTGTGGAATTTACGGTCGCGTCCAAAAATGCCCAAACGCGTTTGGCAAGTCCCATTCCACGGGCGCGGGAGAAGTCGATTTGGCGACCAGCTACAAGCTAAGCGTCTCCGGCTAACGAGATTAAATCACCCCCCCCCTTCCCTGAATGGACACGACAAAGTGAGAAAAATATGGAGAGAAATTTAGTGCCGTCTTAATTGGATTGACTCAAACGGCAAAGACGAATCTCGCGGGAAACCTCTAAAAGTAAAAGTCAACAATCACCCTAAGCTGATGATTATAAGCAAAGAAAAGGGAAATATCTTAAAAGTGAGAAAGAACGAGGGGAAAGAGTCACAGAAAATGGAGTTACCACCGCTCAGCTTCGAAATGAAAAGAGAGGGAAGGGGTGAAGCGACTGGCTCCCAATACCAAGGAACAATGCCTCGTTACGACGAGAAAGAGAAAGATAGCAAGAAATGAGGATGAATGAAGAGAGATTCCCAGTGGGCCTAGGACCGCAACACGGGTAGACTGAACAACAAAGCCGACGACGAGCCTTCATTTGCCAGATTCACTGCGATTTTGTCCCTAAAATGTAACGACCTGCTTCGCACCTCGACCACCTGCAGTCAGCAGTATCCCCTTGCGATCGAAACTTATTCTATTCTAATTTTAGTTTCAGAGGAGTCGCGGTCTCAAAAGTAGTATTGTGAGCTGTAACATTGTGGGAAAGATATACTTCTTGTTCACGCTGGCTGACAGCCTTTCATTATTGATGACACGGCAAACTGGAGCTCATTCTTTCCCCGACTTTGCTGCTGCTTCGCTGTTTGACTAGCTCACAATAGTGAACTTGGTCTTAAAGAGCGTCAGGCTCGGGGGACTGAACGGAAAGCAGCCAACGTCTCGACAGCCGCCGAACCCCGCAGGACAATATCTTTGCTACAGACTGGCTCGTTCAGCGATCCTTTCCCCTCATGAAAAGGACGCATCATCACCGTAGAGCAAATTTTGAACTGCTTTAAAACAGGTATTTTTGCTTATTTCATTTATTGATTTAGGGCAAAATCTATTAATTCCTTCATGTAAGCGCGTAATACATAAGTGCAAGGAGGACGCGCGCAAA
>NW_026267663.1:69803-70197 GCF_000697945.3 Frankliniella occidentalis
ACCCCTCTCTTCTCTGCTTCGACCACAATCCTTAACTACGAGACTTAAATGAAATACGGTTGTGTGTGTGCTCACGGAACGCACCGCCTGCCTGCCGGCCTAAATCATTGAGCGGGTCGTTTAATGACAGCACGATGAGAACACCACGCGCCCCCTAACCTCCCCCCCCCCCTTTCCAGCCCTCCCCCACGGACAACGCCCATTACGGAAGGGTCAACATCGTTGTAAAGTTGATGTCGTGAGGCATCGATTTTCCGATCGCCTCAGCCGGGGCTAGCAGATACAACATGCAGCGGATGGACGGACAGAGTAGTGCAACACGTCGCGTTACCTTATTTCCTTCCCCGTATTATAAAAGGAAGGCGTGGTGGGGGCGGGAAAGTAAGAGAGCGGG
>NW_026267663.1:70247-71519 GCF_000697945.3 Frankliniella occidentalis
GCGCTGCGGCCGGCGGCTGCGGCGCGCTGGTCAAGGAGAGGGTCTCCCGCACCACACGGCCACTGCCACGGACCGGACGGGACGGGCTGAGCCGGGCCCGACTGGCTTTGGGCCGGACAGACGTGTGCCTCTGTGCGGACTGATTGGGCCCGGGCAGGCCGGCCCAGCCCTCCTCGTGCACAACAGCCACACAGGCACGCACGTCAAGCAGAGCGTCCAAAGAAAAACGTGCGTACGGCCGGCACGGCACTGTGGACAGCGGGCAGGGGTTCCCACGGGCGGGGCCGGGCGGGGGGATATTGAAAAGCACGCTATGCAGCGGCAGCAGGGGAAGCAAAGCAGGCCCCCGATCAAGATAGAGGGCGACATCATCGTCTAGGTACAGAGAGGAGCGGCCCGGTCGGGCCGGCCATACGCAGCGCCGACCTTGACCAGTCCATCCATATGAACACGAGGAGGAAAGGCCGGGCACGACCGGGACCGGGCGGCGGTGGTTAAAAATTAAGAGGGCCGCTTGTAGCAGCCGCTTGTGCTGGTAACGCGTTAATTACTCATGAGCGCCCACCCGCACCGCCCGCGGCACCGCCGGGCACAGCCGGGCACCGCCGCTGGCGTTGGCGCCCACCAACGCAGCGACATGTAAGCAAGCCCAAAGGGAAAGGGACGGCACCGGTGACGCGTTCGATCGAAAAGACGACGATCGAGGTAATGATGGGGCACATGAGAGAGAATAAGAGCGGGCACCTGCTGCTCGCAGCGCTTCCACACACACACTTTGATAAAAATAAAAAACAAGTCTTCCAAATTTGTTGTCCGTTTTGAGGATGTGTCGGCGTTGTTCCATACAACTTTCTTTTTCAAACTTCCGTCCCCCAACGAGTTCAGTATCTGAAAAAGTACCACACGTCAAATTTTCAAAGTGCAAGAAAGGGGAATAGTCGTCGTCGTCTTCGTTAACCTGGATGACGACATCATGGCCTCCTCACCGGAGGGAGAGAGGGGGGGGGGCGACATCCCATTTCACTTATACCATCCCGTCTTTACGGACTGGTGCGCCCGCCGGGGGCGCGGGGCGCCAGGGCGGCCAGAGTCGCACTTGTCTTTAAACGCCATTAATTCTCCATTCCGTCCTAAAACAGAGAAATAAATTGGCGGGCGCAGCTGCTGTGCCGCGGGGGGCTCTGCCGGGCTCTGCCCTCCTCCCCCCTGGCGGTGCTAATCTCGCGCCTTGACGACGCCATTTATTACGCCTCGTCGCCGAATGGCGCGGGG
>NW_026267663.1:72779-74145 GCF_000697945.3 Frankliniella occidentalis
GGCCGCCGAGGACAGGACGGACGGCTGATGAGCGATCGGGTCAAGAAGACCGGCACTACTATACGCCGGACAGGGAGGGCCCCGCCTTCCCACCAACGGCGCGAACACCGCGAACCGTCGCTGCGCCACCCTGCCCGAGCGTATACTTTTACTTTAAGCGTGGTAAAAAAAACAAAGTAAATATAAAAGCGAGAAAAAGAAGAGGAGAAAAGAAAAAGCGAGTGCCATGACCATCGCGCGACTGTCGCGGTCGGGCGGTAGGATGTCCCCGCACGGAGTTCATCCATGCATCACACGGACGAGGGGCGAGGCGGAAACGCATCACGTCCGCGCGGTATCCAAACCGTACGTCGGGCGTCCGTATGGGAGAGCAGCGCCGGGCGCGCAAACTTTATGCAAATGAAAAAGTCCGCCCGGGAGTTCCCCTCGCCACACACACATACATTTTTCCATATTTTCCCCTCCGGCCGCAGCACAGTGGCGTGGCCTGGCCGTGCGGGGGCGGCTGGGCTGGCTCGCTGCTGCTGCCGCCGCCGCTATGGCGCAGGTGGGGATGCCTGTCATGCCATTCACCGGGTCATCGTTCATGGGGCGCGACGTTTTGGACGCTCGGCCACGCATGTCAC
Organism: Frankliniella occidentalis; assembly: GCF_000697945.3. Taxonomy (NCBI): domain Eukaryota; kingdom Metazoa; phylum Arthropoda; class Insecta; order Thysanoptera; family Thripidae; genus Frankliniella; species Frankliniella occidentalis. The sequence goes on from NW_026267663.1 coordinate 73,406, forward strand.
GTAGCAAAGCAGCAGTGTGGGAGAGACGCTGCGGGCGCCGCCCCTCACCCAACCTCGCCCCACCCCGCCACGCCCCGCCACGGCCCCGAGGGGCGCTTGCTAAATACCCCCGGGCCGGCTGCGGGGCCTGCGGGTCTTCCTCTTCCCTCTCCCATCGCAGGATCATCGATTACAGACACAAAGCGCCGTCTCCAGAGAGAAGGTGGCGGCGGCCAGAGCAGACCGGCCCCCCAACGGCTCCCGGCCGTCTGACCGACGCTCTCTCCTCCTGTTGCTTGCTCACTCGACGGGCCGTACACACGGTGCAAGAATGCAAGGACAAGGGAGAGTCATCACAAACGACGTCCAGGCGACACACGCACTCCAAAGGTGACGAGGCATATCTCGTATCGCGCCCGCGCGCGTCCTCCCCCAAAAGCACGTTTTAGAGATCCCTCTCTTTGCTTCAATAATGTAATTTTTTACAAAACAAATCATTAGATGAATAAGAGCAAGGGGCGTAGGGCGGGGGAACAGCGGAGCATGGAAAAGGAAGGAAAGCCGCGTATTTATTTTCAATTTTGCTAGGACGACGAGGCGCGCCCACCCGCCTGCCTATGCCCGCCCGCGCTGCAGGCCCGCCCAGGCCCGCCCGCCCTGCCAGGCAGCGCCGCCCCTGAGTGCGAGCGCCGTCGCATGAGCCATCCAATTTAGCGAATGGGGCCGGGGTTTCAGGGGGAAGAGAGGGTCGGAGGAAAAGG
>NW_026267663.1:79070-81040 GCF_000697945.3 Frankliniella occidentalis
ACTATAACCAGTTTTTGGGTGGGATGCGCGGGGATTCTAAAGAGGCGCAGGCGAGCCGGTGGGATCCGCGTCGCGACATAAGCACCCACCACCGGCGGCGCACAGCAGCCTGAAAGGGAAAGGGGGCGCCACAGCGGACTAATGAGTAATGTTTGATGGAGCAATATAAACTCTTTTAATCGCGCCAGCAGCGGGCAGGAGGAGAGGGCCAGGAGGACCACCCGCCCCGCGCGAAGGGTCCGGCAGATAGACCCGAAACGAGGGGAAATCACTTGCGAAATAGTTCGTACACCTTCCCCCGAAATAGTCCGAAATAAAGGCGAAATAGAGCGAAATAGACCCGAAATAGACGCGAAATAGTCGCGAAATACCCCTGAAATACTCCGACATACCGCGAAATACCCTGAAATAATCCGAAATAGGCGAGAAATAACCAAAATGGCAGGAGAATTACTCGAGAAATACCAGAAATAGCCCGTACGCTACGGACCCAAGTGATTTCCCCCTCGACCCGAAATATGTTCGCTTCTATGCCATGCCCCAACGAACGAGAGGTCAGCTGCACGAATTTACCACAATGACAGCCCTACAAACGTACCATAAACAAAGTTTGACCCATCAACAGTATGTCGTGCTTCACTTTACGGCATGGGGTACAGTAACAGAAACAAAGGACGGGGGCCTGACATGGAACATCCTACAGGAGTTCAATATGGTCCCCAGAAATTGGAAAGAGTTCGATACGGGGCGTCGTTACGGCCTTTTCGGGCTGCTTTCTCTCGTGCGGGGCATGGCATAGTCAAGGTCACGGTGGGTGGCGGCGGAGGACACGGGAGGACGTCACGTCAGGGCATCGCGGCCCGGCCCGGTGTGCGTTCGGAGGATGTAGGCGTTTAGGTCAGCGTCAGCGTAACACGCTCGGGTGGGCGGGCCGGGCGCCGTGAGACGCGCCAGGCACCGAGCGTAGCGACATGTAAGCGCCACGGCGCCTCTCTAACACGGCGTGGCACGGCGGGGAAAGGGCGACAGGGGGGAGAGCGGGGAGAGGAGGGTAGAGCATGAGCAGCCGGAAAAACAACGCCCACGCCGTGTCGCCATCCTGTTTACACCATCAGCGGCGTGTGTCTTTGCACAGGGGCTGCCGCTGCTACTGCCGCCATCACTCAGGAATATGGCAGGTATGACGAGGACGGAAAGGGGGGCGGTCCGTCCGCGGTTGAGATGAAGGGAGGGGCGGAAGATTGAGGGGGGGGCAGCAGAGGGGGCGGCCGCCAGCAGCCGCTGCGCGCTCTGCGGCCCCATCCACGGCCGCACTGATGAAGAGCCCGTCGTCGTGCTGCTCTTTGCTCGTCATCTCCATGGCAACGGGGAGAGCGCCGCGGGCGCCACCGCAATAACAACACGTATGGAAACACCTCCGCCGCCGCGCGCTCCCGCTGGAGAGCCGGTAGAAGAGCAGGCCCCCGCCGGGGACGTGGTGGTGGGGCCAACGGAACAAGAGGAGTACGAGTGGTAAAAGAACTACGCGGGGGGAAAAGAAATGAAAAATATTCCACTTTTCTATATACTTTACCTCTCGCTCTCACTAAAGATTTTGCAAGTCGTTGCGGACGGCGGTCTAATTACACGCGGAACGGCCTTAGAGGAGGCCGCGGCCGCGAAGCGCGAGGGGCGGATGCAGCAAAGTATAGAAGCCAGGGCGGTAGGGCAACGCTCTAATGCGGCCACGGCAAGAGCGAGAGAGAAAGAGAGAGAGAGAGGCCTGACGTTTCAATGAGGTTCGGCGAATGGGCGTCTTTGCACGGGTCGTGTTGGGCAAGGGGGCAGGGGGCCGGTGGTGGTGGGGTCTTTCGGAAGGCGTTGAGCGAGCGAGACGTGCTACCGTGCGGCCGCGCCCCGCCTTCTTTTAAGCCCCGCTACGACCACTAAACTGCTACGGTGTGATGTCGGGTCCAGGCTGCGCCAGGAGG
>NW_026267663.1:85870-86177 GCF_000697945.3 Frankliniella occidentalis
GGTGTTACAGCATTAACCTATATATTCGTTACCACGAAACTTTTTAACCTACACAACCTAAAACAGCCCCAAAAAAGGCTTGACAAGGATTATTGCTGCTAATAACAAGAACAATAGTAGTATAGTAATTAGTAGTAAACATTATTACAAACAGAACATACGGTGGTTTTTTTTAGGGGGTGGGGGTGACACACTTCGCCGAAGCCAGGCTAACCTAAAACTTCATCGTCGCAGGAAATTTCTCCCCCACAGCATCACCGCGCGGTCGCCCCGCTCACCACACAACAGCAGCGTTCGCTGCCTTTCT
>NW_026267663.1:90547-90961 GCF_000697945.3 Frankliniella occidentalis
CCCCCCGCCGCCGCCGGCGGCCAAATCACGAAGATAAAGGGATGCGTGAACACGGCGCCATGGCGGCAGTGCTATGGGGGCCTCTCGCACGCGCAGGGGGTGGTGGCTGGCGGAACACTAATTTTCAAATGAAAACGCAAAGTCACGAAACCGACTTCCGCGCTGCTGCCGACTACTGCAAAATTTCCAAGTCTCGCGCGCGTTTTCTTGCAGCAGGTGGTCGTGGTACAGTAGTGGTCGTATGGTGATGGTGGTGGGCGGTGAACAAGCCGAAGTGGTCGGCGCCGCACCCATGAGGCGCCACTACACCACACCGCGCCCGCGCCGCGGGTCGCGACCGTGCGACCCCCTGCATTATGCGAGGTGTCTGACCCGGGCGCGCGGGCGCCGCGGGGACGGACATAAAGAAAACAT
>NW_026267663.1:96296-100510 GCF_000697945.3 Frankliniella occidentalis
GGCGGAGGAGAGGGCGGGCGCGCGCGCGACGAGGGTCACTCGATAGGTCATTTGCAGCCCCTGAAATTATCGAAAATTGTACACATTTTCCGATGTTATCACGGCTGCGTGGCGTGGCGTGGCGTGGCGTGGCGTGGCGTGGCCCGGGGACTTATTAGGTGGGGCCGTCACGCCCGGGCGTAGCGGGGCGTGGCGGGGCGTGGCGGGGGCCCCCGAGGGGGGTCGATACGCCACTGTGTCACTCAGTGCCGGCCGCCCCGCCCCGCGCGGGTACCCGCACCCGCAGCGCCCGGAGAGCGCGCGGCGAAAACAAAGGGCGAAGCGGCAGAAAGGGGGAGAAAAAAAAATCATACGGTATTATAATGTAATCACTGGTGGAGGAAAAGTAAAAACAAAATAAGTCGGCTCAAGCGTGCGAGAACAAGGTAGGTCGCGTACGCCTACGGGAAGGGGGGAGCAGGCGGTGATGGAAGGGGGTGTTGTGACTGCGCGAAGGGCACCGGAGAGTGAGGGAGGGGAGGGGGGACCAAAGGCGCATAAACCGGGAGTATCGATTAAGAAAATGTCGACCACCGGCGGCCTGCTTCTTGCCGTACGCGCCGCAAGACGACCTAATTCTAATGAAATCAATGCCCACTCGTGGGCGGGGGTGGACGGGGTTGGCCAGGGGCCAACCGGCCCCCTTTTTTTTTCAGGGGCACCTTCCGGAATTCCTTTTAAAATTGTTGGTTTTCCTTGGAGGTCCGTTTTTTACTTCCCTTGCTTTGGACCTATTGTCGTTTTTTTTTTCTTCTTTTTTGGTAGGGTTTTGCATTACACTTTTAAGCCTTTGTTTGATTGAAGTCGAGCTGTTATTTTTTTTCTTACAGCGCGCGATGACGTAAACGAGATGTGTTTGCCGAAGGCCTTACCTTGAGCGTCGCACGAGAGGAGCAGCGGCAGCAGCAGCAGCAGGCCCCGGCTGAACGCCATGGCGGCGCGCTGGGCCTTGCTGTGGGCGGCCCGGCTGGGGGCGGCCTGGCTGGGGGCGGCCCGTCTGGGGGCGGGCCGCAGAGTTGCCATCCGCTGGCACCCCCGCAGGGTTACTCCATGGCGCCCGGTCGGCGCCCGGGCGTCTGCAACAGAACAGCGACACCACCCTCGTCAGGACGTTTCACGACACGGCGGGGACTGCAGGCGGGTCCCTGACGCGCCGCCTCGCGGGGCCAACGGCCGTACAATACACAGAAACACCGCACCGTTCAAACGGAGCATAGGCGCTCAGCGCTCACCCACAATAAAGTGTCTCAATGTTTAGTGCATTAATTTGTCGTGTACTTTATTTTCCTGGATGCATTTGAGCAGCTTGTTTCGAGTAAAAATGCTCTCGTTAAGAGCACAAATGCACTAAAAAAAAAAAAATCAAGAACACGAAAAATGTACGTACTAAACAACACACATTTGAGGGAGGACGAAGGCAAAATTCAAAGCGAGGCTGTCGTGAACTGGCACACAAACACTAATTTACTACAGATACAGTAGGGTGAAATCACTTGTGTACTAACTCGTACCGTACACCCAGGCCTGTACTAAAGACGTATTAACCTGTACTAGCAGCGTAATAGCGCGTACTTATGGTTGAAATCAAGCGTAATTGTGCCGTAATAACATAATTTCGCATAAATGATGAAAAATTTAGCTAAAAATAGGGTGTACTAACGTGTACTGGTACACTTTTATCCGGTGTGATTTCTCCCTCGTGAAATTGCATCCGAATTGTGGATGCATGTGAAATGTGCTTCGGGGTGTACGTGTATACGAATGAGCATCACGCCAAAGGGTCGGTGGACTTGATGTGGGCAACACGGACACACCGCGGGTACCTCGAAGCCGGACCGAGGGGCGAGGTGTCGCACTCCCGGCGGGCTCTCCAACGACTGGAGCCAGAGCCGGAGCAGAGCGAGCAAAGCACCGCCCCCGCGCACAGCAAAGGCAAACCCGGGCAAAGTCAAACAGGCGACTGCCGGGCCGTGTCCGTCACGCCACGACCAACAGACGAGACGGCGGGGGTCAGTTTCAAAGCGCAACCAACTCGGCGAGTGGCACTCGCCGGCGCCGCGCTACTGTAACGTCACCGCAAGCATCGCGGGGCAGGGCGGGGCGGGGTGCGGCGAGCCTGCGACGCACAACAGGCTTTCGCCCAGATGAAAAGGAGGGCAGGTAGTGGGGGTGGCAAGGGTTGTTGTGTTGTACGGCACAGAGCGACCGCGCGCCGAGACCGCAGGAGGGCGGGGGCGGGCCGCGGGCGGGCCACGGGGCCGGGCAAGGCGCCGGCGCCTGTGAGTGAAAGGGTTGGCTTCCCACCCGGCGCGCCGTGTCGCGGCCCGGGCCCGGCTCCGGAGGGGTATAGTGCACGGCGATGGAACTTTCCTGTTCACCCACCACCACAACCACCACCACCACCTCCACCAAGTAAGGCAAAATATAGTATTTGTTTGCAGAAAGGGGCCTGTCGAAGAAAATCTCCTTAATACAGAAAAAAGAAAAAAAAAAGATTGGCCCTGCATGTGATCGATCTTTTCTGGGACACGCAGGTCGTTTCCAGAAACCGAGAGTAGCAGTAGTTTAGGTCAGGATTCTCCCCCACCCGGCAGTCCCTCGCCCTTCGCATAGACACACACACACACACTCACTGTCACACGGGGGAAAAAAGAGGGCAGTAAAGTTTGGCTGACGGACTCCTGCGCTGAAAAGGGCGCTACGGCCGAATCAGCCACGCGCGGTCAGGCAGCCGGGCAAGGCCTCGATCTCCTCCGCCGGTCGATAGCGAATCAAACCGCTTTTTTTTTACCCCCGCAGTTCCATTTTCGCTTGACCGCGCTGCCGCGACTGCGGCTGCTGCTGCTGCTGCTAGGCTGAGAGGGTTGTTGTAGTCGTCGGTGGACTGACAGGGTCGAGTCGGCGGCCGGACCCAGGCCGCGGGCGGCTGGACAGCGAGATGGAGGGAGACGGACTTGGCATTGATTGGACTCCCTCCCCCCTCCTCTCCCCCTCACCCTTTTCGCTCGCGGGTGAACGGTAAGTTCGGTGGGGCAGGACAGGGCCGGCCCGGGCCGGCGGCCCTGAGCCAATCGGGACCAGGCTGTTACTGCCATGCCTTACCGATAAGCCCTGAGGGATGCTGGTCCTACAACTTCGGCCTCCACAATTTACGCATTTTTTTCCACTCCCCCCGCGTTATGCGGCCGCCGTGGCCGCGCCACCGTCGCAGCAGCGACCTTGAAAGGATTTCATGTTCATTTTATTTTTTTTCGTTTTGTCTTGGCAGCTAAACGGCTCAGGCGGGCCGCTATTGGTTATTGCATTCGCCTTTTATTCCCCCCCCCCTTCTTTCCCCTTTTACCCCCAAGCTTAGCGCTGCGCCAGAGAGGCGTAGCGTGGCGGCACAGCGGAGCGAGGCGGCACGGGGTCGTCAGGAGGGAGGCGGTGGCGGTGATAGTGCGGTTGTTGAGATCACAGGGTGACAAGGACCCCCCCCCCTTCCACACACACACACCTCTCCTCTACCGCCGCAACCCTTTCCACCCTCTGAGCAGGTGAACGGCCCGGGCGCCGTCAGAGTTATCTATTGGCACAGTCGATACGCGTTCCGTTGTTATTGAAGCGCAAACAGGCACAACAAGTCAGCAGAGGCCGTTGTCATTCACGGAATGAATAAACGATTAGCAAAACGGCACTGAGAATCAATAACACCCCTCACCCCTCTCCGGCTCCTGCTCGCCGCGCGTAGTTTCGTTCGCCGGGTCGAATCCGCGGACCGCCGAAGCAAAGGGCAGGTGTAGTGATTATCAGAGGTTGCGCCCCGCTCCTCTTCCCGAGCTCCCTCTGTCCTCACGCACAGGCCTGCTCTGCTCAACCGCCCACCGCGGCCTCCGTCCGATGATACAGGCTGCTGTGTTCCCCGCGAACCACCCCCCACGCCTTCTCTGTATACATATACATTTATTTTCGGGGGTAAAGTGACAAACCCTACTCGCACCCTACCACTGCCTCCCCTCGTCCCCGCCTCTTCCCGCTCCTCCTCCCCCTCCTCCTCCTCCTGCGCGCGTGTGCCTGCAACTTGCTCCAGTTCGCTCGTCAATATTTGCCGGTGCCATTAGCCGTCACTCCGGATCCTTTAAGCCCCACTCCACAGTCTGCGCGCCCCGCCCCCGCGCTGCCCCCGCGCCGCCCCC